>NW_023045964.1:0-90743 GCF_011762505.2 Arvicanthis niloticus
CAAAGAAATGTCTGAAAAGCTGTTAACTACTGTGTTTAAGCAGATGCCACGTAAAGACAAAAGGAGGTTAATTAGAAAAGAGGAGAAACAGCTCAGTGAAGAAAAGAAGAAAGAACTGGTGATGGATGAAAAGAAATCAACCCACCCAGAAAAGACAGTAGCACAGGAAAAAACAAAGACAAGGAGCACCCCCAAAGGAATTAGCCACGAAAGATGTGGAGACAGCTCCAGAGGAAAAGAAACTGCAGAGACAAGAGAAGAAACCATATAGAGAAAAAAGGAAAAACAGTCACTGAAGAAGGGACACCCCTGAAACGAGAAAGGGGGGATTGGAAAAGACAATGGAAGCTCACAAGGAGGACATGGGGGACAGGCAACAAGGATGCTGTCCCCCAGTGAGGAAGAAGGATATGGAGAAGAGAAGCTGGAAGTGGACATGGGGGAATTGGCTAGGGAAGAAAAGGAACTGATCCGGGGTATAGAGGAAAAAGCTGGGAAATGGGAAAACAGGCCCAGAAAAAGAGGGCAGAAAGCTGGGCATCAGAGAGAAGTGAGGAGGAGGAGGACTGGGGGCTGCATATGCAGGACTCTTCTCTGGAAGAGATGTCATCTGAGGCAAAGAGAGAGGAAATATTGAAGATGGAGAGCTTGACAGAGCAAGATGAAATATTGGCTCAAAAAAAGAAAGACTGGTCTGCAAAAGAAAAGAAAAAAAAGGATATATTTGTCAGAGCAAGGTTGAACAACAGCAGGAAGACTGGCAGGAGGCAGAGCTGGGGCAAGAGCAGAAAGAGGAAGAGAAAGCCAAGGAGAAAAAACACTTAGCTCAGGAAAGCAAGAAACTGGATGTAGAAAAAAAGGAACAGTTTGAGAAAATGAGGGAAGAGTCCCCAAAAGTTAGACCCAGAGGGAAACAGGAAAGAAAAGTTCAACCAAAAAAGAGAGAAGCTTGGAAAGAGGTACAGATGAGTGATGAAGAGAGGAGAGCATCTTGGGGAGTAGAGAAAGTGAAGCTAGCAAGGGAAGAAGAGGGCAGGGAGAAAAATAAAGCAGCGAGGGAACAGAAGAGGGAGGAGACAGCGAAAGAGAAGAAAATGAGCAAACAGAAACAAGTAGTTGAGGAAGAAAGGAGGTGGATATCAGAGGAAAAAGAACCAATCATTCTAAGAGGAAAACCATATCAGAGAGTGGAGGATGAGCCAGAGAAAACAAAAATACAGCCAAGAAAGAAACCAATACCAGTGTCAGAAGAGGACATAATACAAAAGCCATGGGCTGCAGGAAAAAAGAAACACCCAAATAAAAAAGAAGCATTGATTGTAAAAGGCAAGGAAATATTTGAGGGAAGAAAAGAGAGGCTAATTCTACAGGACAGGAAAGGGAGATTACAAAGTAAGAAAGAGGAAAGTCAGTTCCAGGAGAAGGAAGAGGAGAAAGAGATCAAACAAAAAAAGCAGCTGGCTCAGGAAGACAAGAAAGTGATGTTTATGAAAGAGGATCGTCTGAGAGCCAAGGAAAGATTGAGGTTAGAAAAGGGAAAGACAGAAATAACCCAAATAGAAGAACAAAGTGAGAAAAAGCAAGATAAAATGTTCCAGCAAGAGAGGAAATTATCCAGTAAGATCAAGCAGAAGCATGTTGCTCAGTCCTGGAGAAAACCCAGAGAAGAAAGCAAGCCAGCAGTTAAGGAACGGGCTGCAGAAAGCAGGGTTCGTCTTAAAGAGACAGAAGCTGGGGCCAAGGACAAGCTGGGGGTAATTGAGAAGCAAATGTTGAAGGCCCTGGCTGGGATGTTTAGAGAACTGAGTTCAATGCCTTCGAAGAAGACAGATATGCCAGAAGAAGAGAGGCTATCCATTCTGAGAATTTATGACCATGAAGGGAAAGTGCTTGAGAAACAGGGGTTGAAAACTGAAGAAGAGAGAGAGCAGGCTGAAAAAGGTGATGTGGTGACTGAGGAAGGCCAGTTGGAAGAGGACTACAGGCTGTTAGAGGATTACAAGGAGTTTTTCCTGGATACAGCCCAGGTAGAGACACTGCTGAAAAGGTTCCAGGAGGCAGAACTTTTAGGGCAAAGTCAACTGGTAGAGCTTCTTAAACACCTCGAAGTGAGCAAGCCAGGAACGATCCAGCTGAAGAGGCTGCTAGAGAATATCAGAGAATGGGTTGAGGAGGAAATGGAGGAGAAAGGCTTGACTTACCCAGAAGGAGCAGGGGTGCCTAAGGAGGAGAAGAAAAAAGAAAGCCCAGAGGAAGAGGAGGAGGCTGTGCCCAAGAAAAAGAGGAGGTACCTGAAGGGAAAGGTCAGCTCTGGTGAAGAGGACTCACAGAAACTGACTGAGGAACAGAGGAAACATAGGCTGATCCTAAAAAGGAAACAGGAAAAGGGTTGCCTGAGAAGAAAAAGAGTCTGGGTGAACAGGAAGACCTGGGTAAAGAGAAGAAGGAGAAACAATTCCCCCAGGAAGAGTTGGGGCACCCTGGAGAGGAGGACAAGGCCAGGGAACTAGAGAAAGGGATTCTCAGTGAAGAAGAAGACAGCCTGGTCCAGGAAAGCCTGAAAGAGGCAATCCAAAGAAGGAAAATCCTGAGCAAGAAAAGCCAGAAAAAGAAAATGCCAGTCAAGGAAAGGCTAAGGGATGAAGAATGGAGTCTTGGTAAAGGGCAGGACCCGAGTGAGCTGTTGAGTCTCAGTGACTCAGAGAGTCTCAGTCAATACAAGAGTCTCAGTGACTCTGAGAGTCTCAGTGACTCTGAGAGTCTCAGTGAATTTGAGAGTCTCAGTGAATTCGAGAGTCTCAGTGAATTCGAGAGTCTCAGTGAATTCGAGAGTCTCAGTGAATTCGAGAGTCTCAGTGAATTCGAGAGTCTCAGTGGAGAGGAACTGAGTCTCAGTGAAGAGGAAAGCCTGAGTGAGGAGGAGGAAGGGGAGGAGGGGAAAGTGAGGAAGCAGAAAGAGAAAGAAAGGAAGAAAGAAAGGGAGAGGAGGGAGAAGAAAAGAGAAAGGGAGAAAGAAGGAATGGGAGGAGAGGAAGAAGGAATGGGAGGAGAGAAGAAGGAAGGGGAGAAGAGGAAGAAGGGATGGGAAGAGAGGAGGAAGGAATGGGAGAGAAGGAAGAAGGAATCGGAGGAGAGAAAGAAGGAAGGAGAGAAGAGGATGAAGGAAGAGGAGGGGAAGAAGAAGGAAGAGGAGGGGAGGGAGATGGTGAAAAGGAAGATATTTTAAAGAGATGATGCTTTTAGAGAAGGAAAGAATGATGAAATCAGGCGCAGTTTTTCTACAAACAACCAATAGAAGTTGAGAATCTTGCTGAGGAAAAGGAGGTTGTCGCTGGATGGAAAACACTTCTGAGGGATGAGGGCTTGCTTGACGAGGAGAGAGATTCTAGATTCGTGGACAAAAGTCACTTAATAGCACCTCAGATGTCCCCACAGGGGAAATTGGGACTATTCCTAAAAGAGTTGAAAAAAGATGGGAGAATAGATTTCTGAAGCAGACTCCAGGGTCAGTTCACAGAGAAGACCAGAGACTGTAATTTTGGAGGAAGACAGGAAGCAGTTTTCACAAGCTACAGGAACTGTTTTAAAAACTCAAATCCCAGAGTGGCCCCACAGACCACAGCTAGAATTACCCATTATCCTACAACCACAAAAGCCTAAAGGTGACAAGTCGGATTGGATCTTGCAGAATCAAGACATTCCACTGGAGAAAACTAGGGGTCAGGCTGTACCCCTAACCCCTGCCTCTTCTCCTAAAAGGTCAACTGAAAGATATCCAAGTCCAGTATATACAGACACACATATCTCAGATGAGGGTAGGATTAATAATACTCTCAGAAGGCTGGAAGCAGGAGAACAAGTTTCTAAGGAGAGTTACCATATAACTGCAGCAGTACCTTGAAGACTTAGCTTCACATAGCTACCAGGAAGGGAAACAACTTTCCACACTGAAGGGCCATTGTTCAGCACCTACAGCTGAACCTAGACTTAAGTCAGACACACTTAAAAGTGATCCCTCCGACTAAAAGCAAAGAGGGCTGGCAGACATTACCCTCTGTCCCTGAGCTAATTTCAGCTACCCAAGCTCAGACACAAGAAGCCTTCAACTGGGATCATTTGGCCAAGACTTACAGGGAAACGCTGGCTCGGCAGCTCGAAACTTTCATCAAGGACACAGAGCGCCTTTACCCAACTGGAAGGGATGTCCTCAGAGGTCACTATCCCATTGAGGATAGAAAGTCTCCAGCCTTGTTCAAGGACTTCCCAGACTTGAGGCAGAAGGTGGAGATCCCCTTTGTGGATAGAAAGTCCCTGGCCTTGATGTTCAAGGACTTCCCAGACTCAAGAGAGAGGGTAGAGATCCCCACACTTTCCAAGAGAAGGAAGACAACGCCTAAACCTGGACCACTGTTACCACTGATCGTCAGTAGGACCACAGACTCAAAGGCAGTAAATTGGCAACTCTTCAATGAGTCACATAGAAGCAACCGTAAGCAGCAGTTATTGGATTCTCTCAAAGACATTGAGATGCGACAATTTTACCCCACCCGAAGAAACATTCTCACAGGGGCTCATGCATCTGTAGACAGACAAACTTTGGCACTAGTGTTTCAAACGGAACTCAAGGCTTTAAAGAAGAAAAGCAGGCACCCCAAACTGGCCAGATTGAAGAAGACAATGGCAATCTCAGAAGAGAGAGAAGCACTACCTTCATGGGACACATTTGTGGCGCTCTACCATGTTTTGCAGATGCTACAGCAGCGGTATGCCAAAGACACGGCTACTTGGATGGAAAACTTTTACCAGCTCATGGACCTATACCAACTTAAGTCACCCCGAATCCAGAGGTTACTGCTGGAACTGCTACTGAGCCGAGAGCCTCAACCCCAAGAGTTCATCTCTAAAGAGGCTCTGAAGCCTGTAGACCTAGTGCCTGGGGAGCGTCTATTCTACCGTCTGGTTTGTGGTGGCTCCCACAACCCTGATCATTCCCTTAAGTTCTGGAATGTGATACCCCTCTCTGGGCAGAACAGAGTGGATACTACCCAACACGTGGGTATTGCCCAATATGGGTTTCTAGAACTTGCCTGGAAAAGCTTACCACAAGTCAATCCATACTTGGTGAAGAACCTGCCCAGCACTGCCCCTAATACTCACTGATGGGACCTACTGTTAGGACTCTGAAATTCTGTAAATGAATTAAACAGATTTTAAGCCTCCTGACTTGTTTTCCACATCAAGAGGGGGGGCTGTCTAAGGACCCATCTCCATTTAGCTGCTGTGTGCTAAATAAAATGCCATTCTTCATTAATAACCAATACTGTTTCTTTCTCTTTAAGCCTAGAATCTCCAGAAAAGTGGCCAGAGGAAAAGGTTACCCTTTGTGTTAAGGGGAGCAATTGTTTTTCAGTTAATGAAGCACATAATTCCTCTGTGGGCAGGAGACAATATCTGCTTCCTTTAAATCTAAATGTTTCCCCCCTTTTGATTAATATTTATTATACTCACAGGGTTATGGGAAATTTATCTATGTAGCATGAATAGAAAAATCACACAGCCGATTAATTTTGTCTCTTCATAAACTTCCATCTTAACTAACTTTCTAAACATCTCTAAGCCTTGCTGACTTTGTTTATGAAACAGGATGGGGGGTGTTGTAGAATGAAATAGTAGTTTGATGGTTTATTTTCACTTATGTGCATGCATGTGTGCGTTTGGGTACCCATGGAGGATAGGAAAGGGTGGTGCTGAAAGAGTTAAAAATTTTTAAACCTTCCACAGATGGAGTCAAGAGTGAAGATCAGTTTATTCTGTGCTCTGGATCCTAAGAAACTAGCTATCCACAAGACAAAATAAATAAGATAAGAGTTCAGAGCTGGGAGTTCAGGTCAGCGTGACCAAGTGCTATTGGGTACCAGAAACTAAAAACTGACCATAAGATAGATTGAATAGGGTTTGATCTGGGAGTTCAAGTTAGCGTGCCTGTGCACCCTGGATACCAGGAACTTGGCTGACCACAAGATAGATGGATGATTATGTATAGGCTCTTAGAGAATAGCCTGTTCCTTGTACCCTGTCACAAACTGAATAATGAGCTGGGACTTTCCACAGGCGCTCTCCAATAGCCCTCCCTTACTCCCCCTGGGTTGTGGTCCCCACCCCCCCCCAAATTGTGGTTTTGGGCTTTAAATTCTCTCTGTCTCCAAAGCCCCGGGGTCAGACCCCATTGCCCCTTCATGGGCTACAGGTCTTGACCTCAGTATACTGATTAAAATATACCTCTTGCTGATTACATCAAGTTTGGTGTCTTGCAGTTAATGGGTGGCCGCAAATTCCCGAGGCTTGGCTGAGGTCCTCCATTCGTGGGGGCCTTATAGTGCATCCCCTGGAGCTAGAGAGTGTTCCGCACCCCTTTTTGAGTCCCCTTCACCCACGAAAGAGACACGTGAGGCAGTGTTCGGGTAGTTACTACAACGAGGCTTTATTCTTGTATCAGCTGAAGCGGAAGACACCAAGCCCGGAAAAGGCACTGCTTATATGCACCCTAGAGTGGCATGTTCACTTCTGATTGGCTGTTCACTCATCACCCCATATTACGCCCCAGGATGGGCAGTGGCTTGGCGCGCTTTTGCCTCTTGCACCTGCGCAGTTTAGTTGTTTACTTGTGGGAGCACCGGATGCCCGAGCCATCTTGTAATGGCAAATGCTGTCACGCTCACCGAAGCTCCTAACAAGAGAGATACACGTGGATCTGACTGCTGGAACCAAAATTAAGTGCTCTGCAAGTGCTACATTTCAGCCATCTCTCCAGCCCCAAAATAGAGGTCTCAAGAATCGTCTTGGCAAAGTCTGTAGCCTAGCCCTTTTCTAGCAGCTTTGTAGTCTCTACTCTGTGTTTTGTTTCCACCAAGTAAAAATGGTGGTATTAAGGCTTACCTTAGAGATACACAACACAGTTCCTATAATACAGTTTTTTGTTATTTTTTTTCTTGACACAAGTGTAGTGGTAGTTTTGGTTGGTGGGTCTCATGCATGCACTTGCCCAGGAGCAATTTGGATTCATGAATGAAAGACACACACACACACACACACACACACACACACACACACACACACCAGTTAACTTTTGACATGTCACGACTACCTCAAAGGCTGGGCACTCTTAATCCTTCTCCTGATAGCAAATGTTCCCCTACAGTACTCCTGAAACTCCTAAACCTTCCCATTACCCCAGGCCCAACTGAGGAAGTGGCCAGTGGCCAGTTACCAGAATTCTTACATGCTGGTTGGCTTTCTCTCCTGCAGCTCTTACATTACATCCTTCCCCTCTCTCCCCACCTCAAGTCATGGCTATTCTCCTCCTTCCTTCCAGTTCCTAGTCTGTGACAATCCAAAGGTCCCACCTCAGTCTATCTGCCCAGCCACTGGCTGTTGGCTCTTTATTGATCAATCAAAAACCAATTGGGAACAAGGACTTTCATTGTTTGGACATGCAGAGTCCTGATTTGGGGGGGACAGATTAATTCATAACATAAAAACCAATCCCCAACACATGAGGCACAGAGAGACTTACAATGTAGTTAAAATTGGCCTTGAACTCATGGCAGTCCCCACTTCTGCCTCTGAATTACTGATGTGCACTACATCTGGTTATCTTTTGATTTTCTATGCTTAATTTCAAAAAGGCAAAATGTCTGACTTTAAATTTCAGGAGCTATTCATATAGACAGATTAAGTATTTGTTTCCAGGAGTCACCTAGGAGAAGCTAAAAATTAGCAGGTGATCTTCCTGAAATGGTTCTACCATGGACTGTATAATTATGATGGATTCACTTCTTTAGGCAAGGCCAAGGAGTTTTACATTTGAGGAAAGATTCCTACTATTAATATGCTACCCCTATTATTAAATATATAAAAAACAATCACTAGGTATTAGCCCACCCTTTTGAGCAGATTTCTGCAAAACAATGAAGGTGTTTTGTCTTGTATTGATGCTATATAGACAAATAAATGATTTCTTAATTCTTAATGATTATCCTATAAGAATTCCTAAAATTATATTAGTAATTATTAAGATCTTTTATAAATGGACTGCTATTAAGTCCTTTCTGATGTCAAAACTGTAATAAGAACTCTGCCAGTTTTCAAGTGTCATGAGTTAATTGCTTCTGAGATAGAAAGCATTTACAACTCAAAGCACATTCCAAGAGGTTGTAAAACAATTAACCAAAGGTCATGAAAAGGGAACTAATGATTTCCTATAGGTGCAAGGACAGAAGATTCAAATATTGAATGGGTTTACCTATACAAAACTTCAACAATAACTTAGTTATAGTCTTTAACTACAGGTCAATGAACCTGTAGAGCTAATGACAGATAATGAATGTTTAGCCAGACATTTACTCTTAATGTATATGTATTTAAACATTCTCTGTTGTACAACATTCAAACTTCTTATTCAATTTATGATTTGAATTTATGTGTAAACTTGTGGTGAACTTTTTACCATGTGATCATGTATTCTGAAAGATGTATAAGTGCTGAGGACAAAGGGAAAAAGAATCTTTTAGGAAGAAGAACTTTTTAGATAGAACCTTTTAGAGAACTTTCTTAGAGAACTTTCTTAGAGAGAACTTAGAAATAAAGGCTAAAATTACTTTTCAAAGTGTCCCTTTTTCTTCCTGTGACTTCAACTAAGCGGGCTTGGAATTACAGGAGATAGAACAAAACTACTTTACTTAATCCCTCACATACCATCCCCTGCTTTTAGGCTACAGGTGTTAATTGCCTAAGCCAGCAGTTTTTAACCCTCAGAATGAGGACTTTTAAAAAGTGATCAGCAAACATTCAGTATAGTTAGAGAGCTAGAATATCCAGAGACCGTCAGTCTTTAAAGCTACACCTGCATCTCACTCTGTGTCTCACTTCAACCCATGCCAGGTTGGGCAAGCTCCCAGCGCTTTATAATTTATTTAACAACAAGCTGGGAAATTTTAAATGGAATAGTTTTATTTAAGGGTATATCATATTATACATATTGCTTTTAAAGGTTTACTTTTACATTCTGAGCATGAGGATTTGCTGTGTGTATGTCTGTGTAACACTGTGTGCCTGGAACCAGCAGACATTACATGTCAGATGCCAGAGTATCTGGAACTGAAATCATGGATGGTTATAAGCTGCCATATGTGTGCTGGAAATCAAATCTGGGTCCTCTACAAGTACAGCAAGTGTTCTTAACCCCTGAGGCAGCTCTCTAGCCCCATGACTGTATTTTTACCACAGATTAACCTGTCACATGAGGTCAGGTGAGGAATTTTATGCTTACACCATGATGTTGATACTCAAAAAGTTTCAGATATGAGGTGGATGGAAATATTTCTCAGTAATTAAGAACACTTGCTGTTCTTGTGGAGGATCTAAGTTTGATTCCCAGGGTCCAGTCCAGCTGGACAATCAAGTGGAACCCTTAGACCCTGTGGAGAGAGAGGACTGAGATGTGTGAGAAAATAAGGAGACACAGCAAGTCAAGAAGTCTGATCAAGTTGACAAAATTTTTATTGTTCACACAGGTTATATACTCTGAAAACAGAATATGGGGAGGGGTAGGAAAGAAAAGAGGGCTTTGTAGGTGGAGGAAGCTAGCTGCAGCTGTGGGGTCTAACTAAGTTATACCTGTTGTTCTCACAAAGCCTTGCCATTACCAAGGGTTCTAAGAACATCTATCTAGTAGGATGTTGGCTAAATCTAGAGATCAGGAGGAAGGGTTACTAAGGTGGATTGCTATGAGGCCTTGTTTGAAGTTCTGAGAATTGACAAGTGAATCATGGAAGGTAAGCAGAAAGAAGAATAGTAGATAGGAGAGCCAAGAGTGAGTGTTTGCCAAGAGTAAGGTCTTGCCATGGCTTCCCACACCCAGGGACCACATGACAGCTAACAACCATCTATAATTTCAGTTCCAGGAGATCCAATATCTCTTCTAACCTACTTAGGCCTACCTATGTGGTGCACAAACAAAAGCAGGCAAAACATCTATATACATAAAATAAAAATAATATTTTTAGTTTCAGATTTTGATCTAGCTGTATCAGTTTTTTTTTCAGAGCTGAGGACTGAACCCAGGGCCTTGCACTTGCTAGGCAAGCACTCTACCACTGAGCTAAATCCCCAACCCCGCTGTATCAGTTTTGAGTACACAGATATTTAAGTAACTACACAACAAAGATGCCAGTGCACATACATCTAGTGCAGCCCTGTTCATGATAACCAGGACATAGAATTCACCTAGGCATCTTGTCTACCAATGAATAGATAAAGAAAGCATAGCATCTAAATGAAATGGAGTTTTATTTTCAACTGTAAAGAAAAAAATATAATTTTCATGGACAGAACTGGCGCTCATAATGTTAAACGAAACAAGCAAGAACCTGAAAGACTTTTGGGGTAAGTGAGTTACCCCAGAAACCACACAAACACAGATCTCAGTCAGACAGTGATGGTTTATTGAATGCACACCCTTATACTGATCAATCAGGGACATAGCTCAGAATTATCTGAGGCTATGACAATAAACATTTCTTAGTGTCAGCTTATAAAGGAAAAAACTCACAAAAATCACAATGATCCAGGTGCTGGAACTGCTGTCCAGTGGTCAACTCTGATTCAAGCCATTTTAGACATAACAGTTCATACTGACGTATAATTTGATGGGTCCTACATAAATCTTGTAGGATTTCTTTTTTTTTCTTTTTTTTTTTTTTTTGTGGAATTTCTTAAGATTAACAAACAGAACAACAGGATATGCGATCAGTGTGACCCTACTCTGAGTCAAGTTACCCTTCTGTGTTAATGACTGGCAGGCATATCAAAGCAACAATATGAAATAACTGGCAGGCATGGAACAAAATGGCTGCAGCTATGTTGGGGGCACAGACCTCAACAAGACAAATACTACATATTTTTTCATATGCAGAATTTAAGTCTAAAAAAACATAAAAGCCGAAGACAGAGGGGAGACTATATTGGAAGAAAAAAAGGCTACCAGGAGATGAAGGCAAGACAGGGTAGTGGTAGAGTGGAATGAGCACAGTCAAAGTGTGAGACAAACACACTATGTATGTTTTAATTTATACAATAATTTATAATTTAATTTTCATATCAACTAATATCAACTAAATGAATCCTCTTTAACTCAAATTTACTGGAACTAGAAAAGCAAGACAGCTTGGGATGAGCTTAAGTGTCTCCTCATATGTGGAAGATCTGGATTAGACTCCCATGGCACTCATGAGGAAAAAAGATGAATAATTTGCTTATTTCCTTTTATCCTCACTACAACAGAAGGCCTTGTAGGAGAACTCAAACGTGAAATGGTTCGTTTTAGCTTGCCAACTCAGAGGGCTCAGACCATGGATGCTTGGCTTGTGAAATTTTCCAGAAGTTGAAGTGTGTGGTTGGACAAGTCCTTACTTCAGGGCAGATAGGAAGCAGAGAGGAGACAGAAGAGACCGGGGAAGAAAACCCCAAATATCCACCCCAGTCGTGTATTTCTTCCAGCTACATGCCACCTCTAAATTTCAAAGAACTTCACAAAGTAGCACTAATGATAGCTGGTGACCACATAGTCAACATATGAAGCCTGACTAAGGTGTGATTAAAGGTGTGGTGGCTCATACCTTTAATCCCAGCACTCAAGATGCAGAGGCAGGTGGATCTCTGTGAGTTTACGACCAGCCTAGTCTACATAGAGAGTTCCAGGACAACCAGGGCTACATAGAAAGGCCCTTTCTCAAAAATAAACAAGCAAACAAATGAACCTTTGAGCAGCATCTCCTATTTAAATCATAACATTGATCCACCCACAAATTATTTAAAATTTAGTATGTGGATTATTCAGTGATAAGTATCCTGTGTTCTTCAAAACTATAAACAGCGAGGTTGGAGATGGCTCAGTCAACAATGTGGTTGCTGTACAATCAGAGGGCCTGAATTTCTTCTCCCAGAACACACATAAACAAGTTGGGTATTGAGCATATCCCCAGTGCTTGGAAGAAAAAGACAAGAGGATCCGTGAGGCTTGCTGGTCAGCCACTCTTACCAAATTATCAAGTTTCAGGTTCTTTAAGAAGCTCTGTCTTTAAAATAAAACACCTAGAGAGGTAGTTCAGAAGTTAAGCACACAAGCTGTTGTTCTTCCAGAGAACCTAGGCTCAATTCCCAGGACCCATATGGTGGCTCACAGTCCTAAGTGATCCAATACCCTCTTCTGGACACTTGGGAACTGCTTGTATGAGGTGCACAGGCATGCAATCAGAATAGCCTTGTAACTTCAAATTTTTCTCAACCCTACTTTTAATAACAGTTCTTAAATGCTTTAATCTCCATTCTAGCCCACCACTCACCAGAAGCAGTGAAAAAGAAAGGTTATTAGGATACAGGGGAAGTGCATGCACTTGTTTAGAAATTTTCTTTGGAGAAAATCTCATCTGTGTTTTCAGGAAATCAGCAGTTCAGTTCACAGGAAGCAGCAGCAGTGGTGGCACCAGCAGCAGCAGCGGCACCAGCAGCAGCAGTTCAGTTCAGTTCAGTTCAGTTCAGTTCAGTTCAGTTCAGTTCAGTTCAGTTCACAGGAAGCAGCAGCAGCAGCTCGATCCACTTGAAAACACTTCATGACGTTGGGATAACAAACACAAATAAACAGTAGTGGCACAACCTAGCAGAAACAGCCAGGCCTCAGACAAATCAGCACAAGCCAGCAGGATCGATTAGGACAGAAGAAGTTCTTAAAACGCTTCTTTGCTGTGCCTCTCTCAATGAAGTGAATATCACCAAGAGTGTTTCAGCACATGAACCTGTCTTAGCAAAACTCCATGTGAGTCTGTACCAGCTGACATCACTCTGGCAAGAAGCCACCAGAGCACCACCAGACATTTTTTTGGTGAGTTCCTCTCCATGGAGTTACAAAAAATGGAGCCCAGCTACAAAGTGTAAGGTGAACATGCATGTCATTAGCGAAGAACCCTTCATCACACATCATTTCCCATGCTTGCTTTAGCGAAACATCTGTTCACTTGTGCCTGCTTCAGTGAAACGTTCCTTTAAGTGTTTGCCCCAGCAAAACACCATGTAACACAACTGACTTTCTAAGGAACCATAAGTTTTCACTTCAAACCCATACATATAAAATAAAAATTGTAAAAAAAAATTTTTAAATGCGGTGGAAGAGTGATTAAGGAAGATACTCACAGGCGCATACACACGCGTATCCTCCCACAAATGCACATACACACAAACATGCACACATACAAAACAAAGATAAGAAGCAAAGTTAAGGAACAAAGGAAAAACTCTAGGGATATGTTAAGCTGGGAGTTGGAATTTTTCTTTAAAATTCTTTTAGATTAATCTAACAACAACAACAACTATGTGTATGTATATGTGTGTATGCCTGAATTTATATGTATTATATTACATACACTCAGGTACCCAGCAAGGCCAGATGAAGGTGTTGGTTGGCTTCACTGGCACTGGAGTTACAGTGATTGTGAGCTGACCATTATGTGTGCTGGGAATCAAGCACCAACCCACATTCTCTGCAAGAGCAGTAAAGATTTAAGCACCAAGTCATCTCTCCATTTTCCCTATATCAATAGTTTTTTTTTTTTTTTAAATCCATGTGGATTCTCTGGAGTACAGTAAGCTGATGTTAAAGTTGATACTAAGTTGATCTTAAGACACTTCTTGTTGGCTCCTTGCCGGCAGGTCCAGGCAAGAGGAGAGAGGTCCTGGTCCAGCCAGGTCTCTCTCTGGGGCTGAGCGGGATGGTGAGTGTCAGCGGCCCAAAGAAACACACCTGGCCCGGAGTCTTGTCGGGGCAGGAACTCAACTTTAATGTAACAACCTCTTGTTTATATAAACTTGGAGCACAGGGAGGAGGGGTTTTGGTAGGGTGAGATGACACAGTGGGCAGGGAAGGGTAAGGGAGGGTGTGGGGTGACTGACAGGACCAACGGCAAAGCTCTACATCAGCAATAGCTGAGCAAAGGCAGGACTAAACAGGTCCTGTTGAGTCACTCTGGTACACAAGTGACTAAGACAGGTCTCAAACTCGAGCCAGGCTCAGGTTTGTCCACAAGGCCCAAACCAGGGCCAAAATGTGGCCCAACAACCTTTCACATTTTTTAGAAACCTTAAAAGATTTCTCACCAGTATGAAACATGCAATGCATTATACAGATGTTAACATAATTGAAGGCCCTCCAACACTCCGCCTTTATAAGGTTTCTCACCATTATGGATTCTCTTGTGCCAAACAAGGGCTGAGGTATAAGCAGAGGCTTTCTACATTCTTTGTATTTGTATGGTTTTATCAGGAAGAATTCTTTGGTATACTCCATTAGTGGCTGTTTAATGAATGTGACTCAGTTTCCCTCTTACTTAGCTAGCTCCTAAATAATTGAGACTGGACTATAATATTTATTTATTAAGATGGAAGGGAACAACAATTGAGCAGGATTACTCTAGGTTAAGCCTCTAAACTAATCTGGGTGCCTCCCAGCTAGAATCCCAGTGATACTTGCATGTTAGTACTGCTCTGTTTCTCTGGGCTCCTGGTGTTTTCTCCTGATGTCTCCTGGTCTCTCTCCCCATGACTTATCCCCACTCTCCCCCATTCCTTCCCCTGCCTTGGAGGAAGTCCAACTCGATTCTCTCCTCTGCTCAGTCATTGGTTAATCAGCTAGCTGTAACTTTAATTTTTTTCAAAACCTATTTTTAATGATGTCTTTAAATGCTTTAACCTCCCTTCTATCCCACCACCCACCAGAGGTAGTAGAAAAGAAAGGATATGAGGGAAGTGGACTTGTTTAGAAAAGTTCTTTGGAGCAACTCCCATCTATGTTTTCAGGAAATCTGCAGTTCTGTTCACAGGTCAACAGTGGCAGCTCGATCTACTCTCAAACATTTGATGTATATACCAGCAGTCAAGTTCAGTAGAGTCAGGATACTATCACAAATCAGCAGTGATGGCACTACCTAGCAGAGACAGCCAGGCCTCAGACTTAGCATGAGTCAGCAGGAGGGATCTCAGTTATGGAAGCCAGGAGAAGATCTCAGTTATGCCTCTCTCAGTGAAGCAAAGATCACCAAACAGGTGAGACCAACAGACATTTAGCTCCATAAGCAAGCCTCAAGCTCAGCCTCTGTCACAGTCCACTGTGTCCTTCTTATATACCCTCCAAACATCACGTGTCCTCCATGGGTCTTCCCTCTGCATGTTAGAGTCCGAGGAAGCAGTAAGAAGCTGTGGCATACCACCAGAAGGTTTTTGGTGTGTTTCTCTCTATGGAGTCCTGACAAATGCAGCTCAGCTACACAATGTAAGACAGACCAATACATGTACGTCATTAGCAAAGATTCCTACATCTCGTGGCCTTTCATGTGCCTGCTTCAGCAAAACATCCTTTCTCCCATGTTTGCTTTATCTAAACATTCCTTCACAAGTCTGCCTTAGCCTTTCACCTGTGTCTGCTTCAGCAAAACACTCCTTCACATGTCTGTTTTAGCAAGATGTCCTTTCACTTGTGTCAATTCAGGAAAATGTTCTTTTATGTGTTTGCCCCAGCAAAACATCATCTGACACAACTGACTTTCCCAAAAAACACTTAAGTTTCCATTTCAACTAGCTTTATTGACCAATCAGGTAATAACTAGGAAGCAATGCTTACACAACATTGAGACAGGAGATTCTTTTTGTTGTTGTTTTGTTTTTGTTTTTGTTTTTTTGTTTTTTGAGACAGGGTTTCTCTGTATAGCCCTGGCTGTCGATACAGGAGATTCTGAGAATAAGGATTGCAACCAGACATGGGGGCACAGAAACCAGCGTTTGAATAACACAGGATGATCTTTGCACAGCACACAGTAAGATCATGCCTATAGCACTCCGAGATGTGCACAATGGCTGGGCAATAATGGTACATGACTCTAATCCCAGCACTAGGGAGGCTGAGGCAGGTAGATCTCTGCGAATTGAGACCAGCCTGGTCTATACAGTGAGTTCTAGGACAGCCAGGGTTACGCAAAGACCCTGTCTCAAAAATAAATCTATACCACCATTGAAGGTCATCCCACTCTCAGCATTCACCGTGATTTTTCACTAGAATGAATTCTGTCCTGTTACACAGATAAGAGATGAGATATAATTGTATGTCAAGTTGAAAAGGGGTAGACTTGTGATGGCTATTCTTGGTTGTCAATTTAGTTCATTGTATCTAGTGGTCATTAAGTAATTATTATTTATTTATATATTTCTTATATATAATATGTGATATATGATATATAATATGATAGATATTTGATATATTATAAATATAATAAAGTATAAAATATGTACTATGTAATATGTAATATATAGTATGCAGTGTAGCAGGATACTTATTCTGTTACATTTCATTTGCAGTGGAGCTAGATGATTAGGTAGTAGAAGGGGAGGTAGAGCTGGGAGAAGAAGAGAGGAAGAGGAGGGGAGAAAAAGAGGAAGGGGAGAAGAGAAAGACAGGAAGGGGAGGAGAGGAAGAAGGAGGCTATCAGCCATGGAGAACCATGGATGGGTGGAAAGCTGCCCTGGGTAGCAACTTCTATCAAAAGGTTAGATACTGGGTAACAACTCTAATTGTGTGAGCATCTTGTTGATTGAGCATTTCTAAATAGATAAATCCTTTAGATAATCATTAAGCTTTTAAGAGTCTCATTTCTACCGGGTACTGCAAGGATGGCAGATATTGTCTGTGGTTCAGCTGAGCTTTGTGGATGCAGTGTGGTGGATTGGCAGAGCCATCCCCCACGCTGGTGTCTTGTGGGTGCCAGGGCCTGTGCATCTAGCTAGCCGGAGCCCTGGTCAGAGACGAAGAGTGGGAACATGGTGGCTGCCCGGGAACAAGCCGGACCAGGCACTGTTTTCTAAATATCCCCCTGCAATGTAGTATGTAATATAGAGTATATAATGTATAACATACAAATATATATGATATATAATATATAATATATAATATATTTAATGAATATTTCTAGTAGTCATTAAATATTTTTCTACATATTTTTGTATATATTCATATGTATTATGATTATATAGTTAATATATATAAAAATAAATAATTTATCACAAGTAATTTTATATAATTATAAATTTAATATATAATTATATTAAGCATATAATTATATTACATATTAACAATATTAATATATTATTAATAAATACAAATAAACATGTATTTATTATAATTAAGTAATTAATCATTAAAATGCAAATGGATGGGCACACCTGTAAGGAATTTTTTTTTCTTAAATGAGAAGATCCACTTGTAGTCTGCATCTTTGAGGTGGTAAGAGCCATCTTTCATCTGGACTACACCTTCTGCTGGCGCGTGGAACAAGGCAGCTTGACCTCTCTGCCTGCTTGCCCTTGCCGTCTCTAGCAAGTCCATTCCTTCATTGGCATTAAAGCCCACTTCTTTGAGATTCTGGCATAGACTATCTACCTTCTGTTGGTAGACCACCATTGCTAAGCTATTCTAATAATCATATAGATTGATTAGATTATAGGATTTCCAATTTGCCAACACTTACAGTCACTGAAGCCTCTCCTAGAAGTTCAAAGAGTACAGGAAGCCCATGGTGTGAACTATTTTACAAGGGAGATAAATGTATTTGATTATGCTGAATCACTGATCATGGGAGGCAATGAGTTTGGTGACCCTGTATATAAAACTTTTGACATTTGTGGAAAAATAAGGAAAATGGCATGGCTTGTTGGTTGCTCCTACCATTTCTGGACAAACTGACAAAGGAAAAATTTGAGCTCTGTGATAAAATTAACCAACTTCTAGCATCTCAGAGTATGGTGAGGATAACAGTGAGCTCAGTGAAAAAGCTGACTGGTTCCAGATGTGGAGAAACAGTGTCATGTCTCCTGAGTGTGCCCCAGAGGAGAATCTTCTCTCCAGAAGGCACAGAGCTCAAGTTGCAGAAAAATCAAACCAAAGCCCTCATTATAAGATTGGCAGGATGATATCCAAGTCTTGGTTAAAGTAAGGACATTAATTGGCAAAGAATGGGACAGAGATGTGTGTGGAATGGCTGATCTGAAGCTGAGAACTTTGTACCCCCAGGTTCTCAAAGGTTCATCTGACCTGAGGAAAAAGTCTCTGCATCCTCAGAAAATGTACTCCCCCCCCCAACCCTCTGAAATAGCATCTTTTCTACCTTTGACTGAGGAAACTAATCTTTCATTGTCTGCTAAACCATCAGTGAGTTTCCCTAAACAGATGCCAGATGTGACAATACTGACGGCCCTTGGGGCCCACCAATAGTTGCTTCTAGACCAAAACCCAGACTGCAGGCAATGCAGACTCCTGGACAGGAGGTAGAAACCATAATCCACGGGGAGGTGTCCTACACTGCTGAAGAGCTTAATGACTTTGCTAATTCAGCCAAGCAGAAGTCTGAGGGATATGTGTCAGAACAGAGTATAAGTGTGGGATAATGGAGGAAGGAACATAAAACTGGGCCAGGCTGAGTTTATTGATTTCAGCCCTCTGAGTGGAGAGTCTAAGTTTAATATGAAAGCTTGAACAGTTTATTTTTAAAGGGTCAAAAGTTTGAATGGTTGGCTGAGGCATTTGTCAAGAGATGGCCTACTGAAGAGGAGTTGGAGGTGCTGATATCCTTTGCAAGGCTAAGGCCCAGACAACATGAATCCTATAAGACACAAAATGGTGAGAGAGATACCAGCAGATTTGAAGAGCTCTATTGTTACCCTTTTTCTTGTGCCCGACCTTAGGGTTGGAGACACTGCTGTGTAGTTGGATGAATTAAATGCAGTGGGGCTTAATTGAACTCCAAGGTAACAGGTGCCAGGTGGCACAGGACTGAATCACCAAAGGCAAGCTGATTGTAGTTACCATAGTGGGCAGCACAAACAAAGCAACGTCCATTCATAAGGGTCAGCACAGGTAAAGGATTTAATGGTGTCCGAGTTGTATGGACTTTGGGTACTGCTATTCAATCACGGTAGTTTCAGGCCTGAGATAGATGAGAAACGTATTGTATTTTTGTTTGATCTGTGTTAAGTGGAAAAATTCTCAGATACATGGGAGGGAAACAGGCTACACTGAATCATGGCAAAGAGAATCTAGGCCTGTGAGCCAGTTTCCAAACTTGAGCCACTTTCCAGACCCAGATCCCCTTGAATGAAGGAATAGTGAGGTTCCCCTGAGGAAGGGTGGCAATAAAATACTTAAGAGTTTTAGTTAGCTTTTCTCCAGTCCTTGCATAGAGAACCTTTTACTGAGTAACTTCTTTCTATGATCTTTGAAGAATCTTTTACTTCTGGTCTTCTATTTTCCTAGTCTGGAAAGTGGAGGTGGCCATTGCCTCTACCCATACCCCAACCCATCAAAGCTATTGTGAAGATCATATGAAGGTTTTCAATGAAGATACTTTAAAAAGATGTCTGGAATACAGCCCACTCACACTAACTTCATTTCTCATCTGAAGCACTGCCTCTAGGAATGTGGAGGCACACACTCCCTCCCTCCATCCCTCCTGTGATACTAGGGCCACCTGTGATGTTCCTCTCAGATGCCGTCCACCTAGCTTAGCATGTGCCATGGGAGATACGCTACCAAGTGTGAAGTGTGCTAGCTTCATTTCTATGCCTAGCACTCAGCTAGCTTTCCTCACTCTAACACAGTCCAGAGTCCCAAACTAGGGGAGGGATGCTCCTCAAAGGATGCTGGGGAGAGGCATGTCTGTGGATTTTTCAAAACCTACTATACTAAGGGTTCTTAAACACACTTTAACCTCCCTTCTTGCACACCACCCACCAGAGGTAGTGGAAAGGAAAGGTTAATAGGGCAAAGGGGGATGTGGACCTGTTTAGAAATAGTTTTGGGTTTTTTTTTTTTTTTGGAGGGAATCCAAATCTGCAGTTCAGTTCACAGGAGTCAGCAGCAGTAGCTTCATCCGATGACAAACACCATTCATGAGCCAGCAATGGCAGTTCAATCCAGAAGAAACCGAGAGGCTCTGCCAATTGTGTTCAAGCATCCGCTCTAGCAAAATATCACATGCCCTCTCACCAGACAGCTCTCCAGAAAAACACATCTGTTTTCAGTAAAACATCTTCTCATAAGACAGTGTCCAGAACGACATCTCGTGACAAGACAATCTCCAAGGAATGTAAGAAATTCCCACTTCACCTCCTTCCAAATAAAAAGGGCAAGGCCTTCTGAGGAGATGGCTATCTGCCTTTCCAATTTGGGGGTTGGGGGCGGTTTGGGGACATAAACCTTTCTTTATCAAGGCCATTTGGAGATAAGAATTAGGCTTCCTGAGAGCAGCTGCAGCCGCTAGTCTCCAGAGAGCATGGGCACTGCACTTCCCTGCTCACACGGCCTAAATGTAAAAAGTAAAATCCGCCCCAGGTCTTTCCCCCAGAATGGCAACTCTGAGACTACATATTTATTAATAAATGTCTAGACCATAAACTTTGGCTTGCTCCCCGACTTTCTCTTAATTTATTATCCCGTTTATTCTAGCCTGGGTTCAGTCATGTTGCTGGTTTTCTCTCCTTGTCTTCTTACCTCTGTCTCCTCAGCATTCCTGGGGCAAATCTCTCTTGATTCTAACCTGAATTCATCTACCTGCTGGTTAGTTACCTCTCCTTCAGTGCCAGCCCGTTCATGAATCTCTCACACCTCTCACCATTTCCCAGAATCCTCTCTTCCTGCCAGTGCCCCACCTCCTATTTCCTGCCTCAGCTCATTGGCTACAGGCTTTTTTATTGACAAGTGATACCTACAAGGGATTCTCTACCCCATGAAGAAATAGGAATTTGCTCAGTAAGACCACTGTGACCATTAGTCTTGATTGTCAAACCTTGAAATCACATAAGAGACAAACCTTTGGATATCTTCAGGAGTTTCCAGAAAGTTTAATTGAGGAGAGAAGAACACCCTGGATGTGGGAGGCATTGCTGTATCCACTGGGGTCCCAGAATGAAGAAAAGGGGGAGAAGAAGAAAAGAAGGTGGGAGAGAGAGAGAGAGAGAGAGAGAGAGAGAGAGAGAGAGAGAGAGAGAGAGGAAATGAAGGGGAAGCTGGGGGATGTGGTCCCTTTAGGTTGACTTGTGAATTCAGCAAGATCATTATAGGCTCCCGTATTTGATGCTGCTGCTGATGTCAGAGGCCTGAGCCAGGACCTTAAAAGCTCATCTTAGTAAGAAAGAACTACAATACCAAACAAAGTGAGGGTGAGGCCGTCAGCCAGTGACCCTACCCTCTGATTTCTCACAAGTTGATCGAGTGTGATATGGAATGAATGGGCATCAGAGCCAGGATGCATGTGGAGTGAGGCTTCTCAAAGTAACAAAAGACTGCTTTGATCCCGAACGTGGTCCTGAAGGCTCATTTGGAAACCCTACCCAATCATGCACTGTGTCTGTCTGGAGGTGAAGGCTGCCAGGGAAGGAGTAATTAGACAAAGTCACAAGAAAAGTTATCTCCTGATGGATATATGGCATTATAACAGGTCTCCTGTGTGAGACCCAGACTGTGAGATTGTGGGGAAAGCTTGTTTTAGGCACTGGCCCACTTGGATACTAGACTTCCCAACTTAATATAAGACTGGTTATTGATAAATGGTTCCATCTTTGGAATTCTGTCACAGTAGTAAAAAGAAAATCTAGGTAGGAAATTTCAAGGCCGACATTAAGCATTGAAATCCTGTTTTAAACTAAGAAAGTCACAACAAAACCCCACAAACATCAAAATCCACAGGAAACTGGCAAGTTTTGTAAAATTAAAGTCGTTTGCTAAGAGTGTGTGTGTATTTCCAGTCAGAGGAATTAAGGTGTATGCTAAAGGCTGAGCCACACCACAACGAGAAACAGGTTTGGGTTTTTTTTTTCCAGTAAACAACACAATCTTGGGGTTCACAATGTGATCAAATATCTGCAACAAAACAATATCTTTGTTATGATATATTCCAGAAATATTTTTTAAAACTTTGTGAGAACAGCATACCTTATTTGATTCAATCAACCTTAAAAAAATTTTTTTTTTCAAATTTTAGTGTTCTAATGTGACTTTATAGTGCCAGGGAAATGTTAGTGAACCATGCCCCGATTCTCCTCCCACCCCACCCCCCAAAAAAACCAGACAGAAGCCGATCTGATGCAACCCACAGCAGGGTCTTTATTCTATTTGAGCTAGCTTCCACCACCACCCCATACACAACATACCACTGTCATGCAGGATGCTTTTTGTGATGAGGGAGTCCTGAATAGCTATTGGGCAAGGCTTTATAGTAAGCAGCAAGCAGGGGTAAGTATGCAAGCATCTAATTGGAAAGCTACTGTGGTCTTTAACATCATTGCCTAGTGCTGGGAGTCATGTCATAAACTTAATTTCTGCTCCCCTCTGCATTGGTGGTCGTTGGGGGGGGGGCTTGTAACCTGGGGTGCAGGTTTGTTGGGAGAATAACATGGAGATTCTGGTCTGGTTGAGGATGAAACCTGGAGTCCCTGGTCTTCTTGGGGATTAGCCTAGAGACTGGAGTTAGGCTCAGGTTTTTAGGGGGACAACTTGGAAACTAATGCTAAGTACCAGCCTGTTAGTTTGCCAAGTTTAAACTTAGGTCAGGTTCTCTGAACTTAAAAGATTTGGCCTCTCAACTTTTCTATAGGAGTTTTGAAAAACAAGTTGAATGTGACAATTGCATCTGTTTTAGAGTGATTTTCCTCCTATAATGGAACATAACACTGGTGTTGCGCCCTGCTTGTCCAGCAAGGAAGACACGACAAACCGGATCCTTCTCAACAGCCTTTATTGGAAGCTCTCTTTTAGGTTTCTGGGAGAGACTGACTCGAATGCCCAGAACGGGCTGCTTATATACCCCCAGCCCTGGGCGTGGCAAAGCACATGGAGGTGTCCAATTGGTCAATTTGCAATGACTCATTAGCATGCTCATTAGCATATCCCGCCCAGGAGGGGGTGATTGGCCAGGTTCGTGGTACCCTAGTGGTACCTCATTTGCATGCCCCGTTTGGGAGGGGCTGGAGTCAAATTCCTAAGTTCTACCTGAGCCTAAGTAGCCGCCATCTTGGATTGTGCCTCAGAGCACAATCCAATGTCAGCGCTGACAGCCGCTTTGAGGCTGGGGCACTGCTTCTTTCAGCTGGCAGCCGCTTTTCAAAGCAGGCATGGCTGCCGCTTTTCAAAGCAGTCATGGCTGCCACTTTTCAAAGCAGGCAGCCACTTTTAGTCAGCGGTGCCGTGAGAAAAAACGGGCAGCCTCTTTGAGTCGTTGTCAGTGCTGCTTTTCAAGCTGACAGACCTGTGGTGCCTTCCAGCCATCAGGTCTGCACCAGGTCAGCTGCTTACATCTCCCCTTTTTTGTTTTATTGCAAACCCTGAGTCATAGAACGGGTACATGACAGTTGCCCTATTAGTGTAGTTGTACAGTGAGGGAAAGCAGAGGCCTGATCCCCTGTGCAAGATGAGATATTGTAATGGGTTTACTTCCCATACCCATCTCGATGCCTTTTGACAGGAAAGGGAGCCTTCACCCTGGGGCGCCACCAGGAGAGGAGGTTTTTGGCATCAAACCTTTATGCAATCAGGCATACTTTCGGGAAATCTATCCATACTCGTGGAACATTCCCTGTCGAGTACCCACTCGCAAACACCTCAAACTGCCAGTAGAGCACTCCTTAAGGGCTCGTATCTATGAAACCCGCTCATATTTCCTTTAGGGTTGCTAGCCAAACATGGGGAGATTCACCATTCTCGATGGCGGCTAAGGCTTGGTAGACTACGGTTTTGTGCCTGGCATGGTCTCTCCTTAGTCTGCATAGGAGCCATATGCAAAAGACACAACCGGCCAACACCATGGCTCCCCAAACCAGGACTCCCACCCACTCTTTAAAGAAGGAAAAGGCATTGGCTATCCAGGAGGTGAGGTCACTGAGGGAGAGAGGCTGCAGTCTGGTCCCGTTCAGCTGGGCAACCTGGACAATCTGGTCACCGTCTCTTCTGCTTGCAATGACCAGTTGCCTCGCAGGTATTCTGACAGCATCCTAGATTGATTGATAGACTGAGAAAAGTTAGTTTGTAGGGGGGTGACACAGAGGCCTCTCATGGAGTACACACAGGAGGCCTGAATGACTTTGAATAGTTCCTCTACTTGGTTTTGGACTATATCAATGCGTTGGTTAGCCAGTAGTATTCCAGAGGTAAGATGGGCATTAATCTCTCTCTGGGTAGTCAGTGCAGCAGCTGTCTGCTCTACTATGGAATTGACTGTCTCTGCCGTCTGTACTTGAGAGGTCATAGCGACCGCAGCAGTTGTGGCCGCGGTGGCAGCTATTACAATAGCAGTTACTATCGCTGCTGTGATACCGAAATCACGCTTATGGCACAACAGGGTAAGTATTGGAAATTGTTCAGGATCAGCTTCGACAGGGACGGGTACAAAGGTTGGTAACTGCACCACCAGAGCTGTGGTACTTGTCCCATCCCAGCACTCAGATATCAAGCAGACAACCCCAGAGGCATTGCAACTTAGCACTACCCCTGAGGTGTTAGTCAGAATAAAGAAAAAGGGGGGCTTCACACAGATGGGAGCCTCTGCATAAGAAAGATTCTGTAATTGCCCATTAATCTTGATATCTGACAAACTCACATCGGGGTGCCTGGTGGCACTAATGTTAACCAATGAGAAATTGCCCCCTCTCAACCTAAAGAATGGGGTGAGAGAAGTAAAGGCTGACTTGTTATTAGAGAGCAGCCATTGATACCAGGGCCAGATGTTACCTGGCCTGGATGCAATCCTTAAGTTATTAGTATACTTTGCTTTAAACAAAGGGGGGCTAAATTCAAACCCAGAAGATATCTGGGTGTCCCGGTGATCAGGACTCTGGCAAGGAGAGAAATCAGGGGGAAACTCTTGGTATGATGGACAAATAGGCAGGATTTTGCGCTTAGTGGACTTGGCTTGGGTGGAATTACCATTAGAGGGTATAACTAAATATTGAGACATAAGCAAGGTGGTGATATTAAGGGAGGCACTAGAATTAGTGCCTGTCTCTCCTGAACCCTGGCTAAAGCCGGAGCTCAGCTTTGACAGAGCTGCGTGTAATACTCCGGTGCTTGTTCCCCCTATATCTATGGGATCTAGCCAATTCACCAAATACCGGGATGCTAGGAAAATGCATGGAGCAACACTCCTATTAAAGGTGAAACATAAAGTGCCTGCCAAGGTGTAATTAGTGGCTGTATATCTTGCAGGGGCCTCCTGAGTGGGAATAGTGCAGGGCATATCTTGGTCACAAGAGGTGGAGAAAAAGGTGGGCAGAACCGGGGAATTGCTATGGATGGGCATGGGAACCGGCCAGGTTTTGGCTATTGCCCATAGTTGAATGGCTAATCCCTGGGTTACCATCATCAGTAGACTCATCATCTGGATCCTCACGTATGTCTTCTGCATCGTTCTTGTCCCAGGGTGGTTCAATACGTCTAGTGAGGCATTCAGGGACCCAAATCGGATCTTTCTGTTCCTGTGGAAAAACACAGACAGCTCCCCTGGATCTGGAAATGACTGGATCCGGACCATGCCATGAGCCTGTTAAGACATCCTTCCATTTTACTTCTTGCTTAACGGTTGGGGTGGACAGTGAATGCCGGTCAGCCGCTGAGCGTCCGTCCGAATCCAATGTCAAAAAATTTAGAGTGAAGAGGGCTAAAGAAAGTTGATCTTTTGGGGAGTGCCCATGAGCTACTCCCCCTTTTTGTTTTATTAGCAGTTCCTTTAGTGTGCGATGGGCACGTTCCACAATACCCTGACCTTGAGGGTTGTAGGGTAAACCAGTGATATGTTTCACCTTCATGTGTTGACAGAATGTGGCGAAAGGCCTAGATGCATAGGCCAGTCCATTGTCCGTTTTAATGACATCAGGTTTTCCCCATGCCGCCCAAGCCGCAAGGCAATGGCTTATCACATTGCGGACTTTTTCCCCACTTAAGAGAGAGGCATAGACGATGCCTGAACATGTATCTATAGAAAGGTGGACATACTTAAGAGTCCCAAAGCGGGATATGTGGGTAACATCCATTTGCCAGAGTTTGATAGGCAACAAGCCTCTAGGGTTAATGCCGGTATGAGGCGGATGAAGAAACTGTGCACAGTCTGGACAATTGGTTACGATATCTCTGGCTGCTGCTCGTGGCAAGCGAAACATATGGCGGAGTGTGGTGGATGGTACATGAAACTGCTTATGAAAAGCAGAGGCTTTAGTAATTGCATCCGTGTGGAAGACAAATTCCATGCGGGTGGCTGCATCCACCAGAGCATTGCGCTCTGTCATGGGACCTGGCAGCATAGTATGGGCTCTCATATGTTGGACAAAAAACTTATTTTCCCTTAGCCAAATAAGCTTCTGGATTTGTTGGAGAAGGTGGCAAACAGGACTATTTGACTTAATAGGTCCTGCAAGTTCCAAAGAAGCTACAGCATTAACTACGTACCTGGAGTCTGATACCAAATTAAATGGACCAGGGAAGGTTTGAAAGACTACCAACACAATTTGGCACTCCACGAGTTGTGGAGTTCCAGGGGTAAACTGAATTTGTACTGGGGGTTCAGAGCCAACAACGTAACTGCCAACTCCTGTTTTGGAGCCATCCGTATATATATCCACTGCCTCAGGTATAGGTAATGAGGCTGTAACTTTTGGAAATATAATGGGGTGATTGGTAAAAAACTGCAGGATAGGGCTCTTGGGTAAATGATTATCAAAATCCCCATCAAAGCTACATCTAAGAATAGTCCAATCATCTATCACGGCACACAAAGTGTGTATCTGCTGACTAGTATAAGGGGTAATAATCCTCATTGGAGGCACACCGAAGTGTGCCAAGCACGATTTAAGGCCCATTAAAGCTAACTGTGCGATGACCGTGGGATAGTGTTCCACAGTTTTACTAGGAGAAACATGAGGATGTATCCATAGTAGGGGGCCCTCCTGCCATAGTACCGCAGTAGGTTGTCTTAGTGTCCGTAAAATACATAAAAGGATGGTATGCACATCACGGACGCGAGTAACTTGTGCCTTACTTAGGGCAGTTTCTACCCTTTGCAGGGCTAACCTAGCATCTGGTGTGAGGCTCCGGGGGAGGTCAGGTGGGGATCCCCTTTCAAGATGTCAAACAAGGGAACCAACTCATGATTGGGGATCTTTAAATAGGGTCTAAGCCAATTGATATCTCCTAACAATTGTTGAAAATCATTTAGCGTACGTAAATGATCTTTTCTGATATTTATTTTTTGAGGTCTAATGTCCCTGGAAGATATTACTGCTCCCAGGAATCGTCCTACCGTTTCTGTCTGTACCTTCTCTGGAGCCACATATAATTGTGCTTTCTTCAGTTGTTTAATCAATGCTGCATAAGCAGAATCCAACTGGTCTCTGGTGGGAGCGGCCAGTAAAATGTCATCCATGTAATGACAAACTCTAATCTCTGGGAAGGTCTGCCTAATTGGCAGCAAAGCTCGCCCTACATACAGCTGACACATAGTAGGACTATTGGCTATTCCTTGTGGTAGTACCCGCCATTGGTAGCGGGCATCAGGTTCTTCATTGTTTATTGCGGGGACAGTAAAAGCAAACCGCTCGCAATCGGCGGGGGCCAATGATATAGAGAAGAAACAATCCTTAATGTCAATTATAAAGATAGGCCATTCCTTTGGCAGACTAGAAAGTAAAGGAAGGCCTCGTTGAATGGGGCCCATAGGTTGCATCTGGGCATTGATGGCCCGCAAATCATGTAGCAATCTCCATTTACCCGATTTCTTTCTTATTACAAAGATTGGAGTGTTCCAGGGGGATTGGGATGGTTCTATATGTCCTGCCTCTAATTGTTCTTGCACTAAGGCTCTTGCCACCTGTAACTTTTCTATAGGCAATGGCCACTGAGGGACCCACACTGGGTCCCCCGTTTTCCAAGTGATAGGTGTACCTCCCTCAGTGGCCCCTAAGAAAAACCCAGCCCAGTCCTATCATGTTTGGGAAGTGTAGTTATCACATCTGGGCTGCCTTGCAGATTCTTTCCCAGTCCCTTGCCTGGCCTATAGCCCATGTCCTGCATCATATTTTGTGATTGAGCAGAGTAATCATTTGTGAATTTCATGCCTAATTGTACTAGTACGTCTCTTCCCCACAAGGTGACCGGGAGGTCCAGAACATACGGAGTAAACCTTCCTGTTTTCCCTTCCTGGTTTTTCCACACCAGCTCCTTAGAGCTCATCATGGGGGAGGATTCATAGCCTAATCCCCGGATGTTTTGGGCAGACCTCTGGGTTGGCCATTTGGAAGGCCAGTCATGGGCAGATATGATGCTACGATCTGCCCCAGTGTCCAACAGTCCCAAAAAAGATCGACCTTCTACCCATAGTGTCGTCATAGGACGATCTTGTAATTCTAAAGAAAGATAGGCAAAGTGAGACCCGGTAGACCCGAACCCGCTATTACCTCTAGTCTTGTTATGGGATGGAAAATAGCTATGCAAACTGGGCAGTAATAACAGCTGAGCTATCCTATCTCCTGGGGAAATAGCCGTAATTCCTCTTGGAGAGGAGGCCAATATTTTGACCTTCCCAGTATAGTCTGCATCTACGACTCCTGGAATGATCTGTAATCCCCTCAGAGCTGAGGATGATCATCCTAAAAGTAGGCTTACAGTGTCTTTGGGCAATGGTCCTGAAAAATTAGACTCTATAGGCTGCACTCCCATTTGCGGTGTCAGCACGATTCTAATGGTGGCACTGAGGTCCAGTCCTACGGAACCCGGAGTGGCCCTCCTTGGTTCTGAGGGGCTCGCAGAGATGGACTCTGAATGGCCCCATACATTTGTGGGCCCTGGGGTCGTGGGCCCTTCTGCCCGTTTTTTGGACGAACACCACCATAGTTGTTACGTAGGGGACGTCTGTTAATATCTCTGAAGGAGCGACATTCTTTTGCCCAATGATTTCCCTTCTTACATCTGGGACAAGGCCCAGGGCCCTGTCAGTGTTGTCCCATACTGTTACTCCTCTTGGGGCACTGTCTTTTGAAGTGCCCAGGTTTCCTGCAAATAAAGCAGGTTTTGGCTCTCTCTATTCCTTTTGCAGCTTGCAGGACAGCAGCTGCTAATCCTGCATTGGACAAAGGGCCTCCTATTTCCCTGCATGCCTTCATCCATGCCTGCAATCCTTTAGCCTTCTGTGGAGTGATAGCATTCCTACATTCCTTCGTACACTGCTCAAAGACAAGCTGTTCTATCAATGGCATGGCTGTATCTGGGTCGCCAAAAATCCTCTCTGCTGCCTCTATCATTCTTGCCACAAAGTCAGAAAATGGCTCCGTGGGCCCCTGGATGACCTTTGTTAGGTTTCCTGATACCTCTCCTTTGTTGGGCAGGGACCTCCATGCCTTTATGGCCATGGCATTAATCTGGCTGTAAACTGGTATGGGATAACCTGTCTGATTTGCGGCCCATTGACCCTGACCCATTAACATGTCAAAGGACCAGGCATCTTGGCCATCGATTTGGTTGGCCCGAGCCTGGCTTTGAGCGTACTCGATATACAGGGCCTTCCAGTTCAAATACTGACCCATAGTTAAGCAGGCTTTAATTGTGCTCATCCAATCGGATGGGGTCATGGCACGTAAGGTTAATCTTTCTAACAATGCCTGAGTAAAAGATGCATTAATCCCATACGCCTGGACGGACTCAGCCAAGGCCTTTAGTTGCTTAAACTCTAAAGGCTCATAAAATCTCTGCCGATTATTATCCTCAAAATAGGAAAGGCCCCCGCTGCCTCCTTCCACGTCTGAGGGCAAAAAGAAGATCCCTTTTCTAATGGTGGGCGTTGTAGAACTTCCACATGAGGCGGTGTTCCTGCAGGTGGCGCACTAGGTACCACCCAGGGCAGTGGCTTAAGCCCACTCCCATCTTTTCTTCCCTTTTCCTGTTTATCCTTGGCCTTACTGATGTTTCCCCGACCAAAATCACATCTTTTTTGTATATACTTAGTGGCTCCCCTTTCGAGCTCCACTTCTTCCTCAGAAGCTAACCCTGACTCATCTGAAGTCTCTAATTCTTTCAAAGAGGGGTAAATCCCTGTGGATCCCTCTTCCCTTTTCTCCTTTTTATCCTTTTCAGGCCGTTTAGACCTGTCTTTGGCTCTGCTAGCTTTTCCCTTTTCTTTATCTTTGTACCCCTTATCCTCTTTTTTCTCCTTAAAGGCCCTTTCCTCTTCTGACATGCTCTCCTGATGCTCTTGAAGCAATTTCTGTCCTGCTTTCACACTCTCAACACATCTTTTATCCTCCAAGCAGGCACGTATTATGCGCCAAAGGGGCCTCACCCCAGGTTTCACTGACCCTTCCTCAGCCTCCTTATCAAGCTCTCGACCCAATTTCTCCCATGAGCCAACGGTTAGAGACCCTGTGAGCGCAAACCATGGGGCTACTCGCTCTATTTCACGTAGAAAGCCCTCTAGGACTTTTCTTTTTATGTCAAGGTGTCGTTGCTCAAGGAGCTCCTGCAATGTGCTCAAGAATTGGCTGGATTGAGTATTCCCCATGTTATTCACTTAGCTACGTGAGATTTACACACGGGTGGACAGGCGGAGTGGTCTAGCCCCATCTGTCTTAATCAAAAATTGGGCTTATATTGTCCCATTCCCTCAGAAACTTTCCCTTGGGCAAATTGCCGCTAGACTGCGGACTTCTGAACTGCCTCTTTACCAAGGACTTCTGAACTGCCTCTTTGCCGAGGTCTTCTGAGGTGCCTCTTTACCGAGGTCTTCTGAATCTGCAGATTTTCGAATCCTCTCTTTCTGAGGACCTTTTCTTATTATCCCATTTGACCAGGGAACTTACTGGTACCACCGCTTCTCAGGGTGAAGAGTTCTGAATCCGCGAGAATTTCTCCTCGGGTCCCCCGTTCTCAATGCCTTCTTTTTTCTTCTATCCCGGATTCCTTCTTTCTTCATTTCTTCTTTCTTCTTTTCTTCTATCCCAGGTTTCGGCACCACTTTGTTGCGCCCCGCTTGTCCAGCAAGGAAGACGCGACAAACCGGATCCTTCTCAACAGCCTTTATTGGAAGCGCTCTTTTAGGTTTCTGGGAGAGACTGACTTGAATGCCCAGAACGGGCTGCTTATATACCCCCAGCCCTGGGCATGGCAAAGCACATGGAGGTGTCCGATTGGTCAATTTGCAATGACTCATTAGCATACTCATTAGCCTACCCCGCCCGGGAGGGGGTGATTGGCCAGGTTCGTGGTACCCTAGTGGTACCTCATTTGCATGCCCCGTTTGGGAGGGGCTGGAGTCAAATTCCTAAGTGCACTGCGCACTGATAGTTCTACCTGAGCCTAAGTAGCTGCCATCTTGGATTGTGCCTCAGAGCGGCTGACGCGCGAATGACAGTGCTGTCAGCCGCTTTGAGGCTGGGGCGCTGCTTCTTTCAGCTGGCAGCCGCTTTTCAAAGCAGGCATGGCTGCCGCTTTTCAAAGCAGTCATGGCTGCCACTTTTCAAAGCAGGCAGCCGCTTTTAGTCAGCGGTGCCGTGAGAAAAAACAGGCAGCCTCTTTGAGTCGTTGGCAGCGCCGCTTTTCAAGCTGACAGACCTGCGGTGCCTTCCAGCCGTCAGGTCTGCGCCAGGTCAGCTGCTTACACACTGGGTGATTCATACATATTGTACATGTATTGATTTCTTACAGTTTCAAAGACAGCACTGTTCAAATCAGTGTGTCAGTGAGTTCAGTGTCTGCTGAAGCATCTTTCTCAGCTCAAGATACATCACGTGAACAGAGCTGTGGTGGGACTGTGGAGGAGGAGGGAGCACCCACTTGCTCACCAATCTTACAAAGATTCTATCCAAGGGTCCTCTCTCATGGATCCAGGCTGTGCCTTTGAGTAGTTTCACATTGAGAGACTCTACATGAATCGGGAGACACACGAATACCAAGGTAATAAGAGTAATTAAAATAATAAAAGGTAATTAAGATAAAGATAATAAAAGGTAGTTAAAGGCTTGCAAATAATAAGCAAACCTATGGAGCATCTCAAATTGTCCTTATGATTCTGGTAAGACATGACATTCCAGCTCAGTACTCTATAAACTTTCTCAGACTCCACCAGTATGCAAAAAAGGATGTCAGTGGAGTCCAAGGGCAACATTACCATGAACACCAGGTTACAGTACTGATGACATCACTTTCCTGGAAGCCCACAGTTAGCATGTCTTTGGCGTAGAGAAGGCTTTTGCCATGTGTAGTACTAGAGCCTCAAGCACACAACTGAATTAACTGGCAGTGCCCCTGGAAAACTGAAAGTGAATTTCTACAAAGCTTTCTTTGGGGGTGAGGGGTAGGATTTCCTTTTCATTATTATGTCAAGATGGAGGTGCTCTATAGTAAACTGGAAGAAGAAGCCACAGACATCAGAATAGGACCCATAAAATATCAAACACTGAGGTTATAGAATATATGGTATTGCAAAAGGAATTAAATTCCAGATATCCCATATAGAAGACACACAATCCAGGGATATTATTTCCAAGCCATAAGCCTTGACTGGGCAGGTTTGGAGTTATTCTAATGTATATCCTAGCCATATGTTTCTTGTTACCTGCTGTTTTTCCTGGCCACATGCTCATGGTACATCTCCCTTCATGGTGGCCTCCTCTACTTTTGTCTCCTTTTATTCTTCTCTCTTCCTGCAGCCCCCAGCCAGGTAGCTGAAGACCCACCTACCTCTATCTACTGCCCAGTCACAGGCTTTAACCTTTTATTGACCAAGGAGCAAGATTACATGGCACCATTTGGTATACATGAAGCTCTCCTGTCCAGGACAATCTGATCTTGGGGGCCAATTGTAGTTATAAATTTTAATAAATCCTGGCATGGGGCTACTACCCACCTCAATGGTTTATGTTCCCAGATGAGAGTCAAGCAAAGCCTTTATATTTTAATATGCCTTAAGCAGCACAATATTTGGGCAAACGCCTACCCTCCATGCTGCTAGAATCTACCTTCTACTGATAACTGAGTTACTATTTACTAATTTCTCTGTTCCATCTTGGCTTCTCTTAGCTCCAATTAGTCAGCGCACTGCACCAGGTTCTTTTGGCCCAGAGCCCAGGGCATTCTCCTTGCATCTCTATCCCATGGTGGCTCTTGTCTCTCTCCTGCACACACTTCTAAGGCATAGTGTGGAACCATGAAAGGATAGTTTGGTTTCTGGTGGAGCACTGACTAGAGATGGCCGGAGACCCTGCAAGGGATGGCATACACTTCGCCACACTCCCAGACTCCAGGCTCCTGACATGAAGCCAAAGACCTCCATTGATTAGCACCTTTCAGTCACGTAGGGCAATGCCCCTACCAGCCCCTCCACAGGTAGAGTGTGTGGCTACAGATCTCCATATTAAATAGATACCTAAAGGCCAGACCATGTAGCTAATTAAGCATTCCTTCCCAGACCCTCCTCCCTCCCTATTTAAGTCAGGCCTGCCCTGAGAAATGGGGGAGGGGGCGTACAGATTCACTTTCTGCCATGACAATATACCTTTTAAAACCATGGACTTTCTCGTGTCTTTGGGGTCCCGCCTTGGGGAGCCGTGGAGAAGACCTTTGACTACCGAGCCGATGCTTAATCTCCTGCTAAAAGACTTCTCTACGTTCCTGCCACGGAGCCCTGCCAACTCAAGCAAGCTAGCCAAGCCAGCGATCCAGCCAATCCAGTGCCAGTAACCAAAAGTCTCCTACCCTGCAGGGTGCCACCAAAGCTCTCCCTTTCACCTCTCTTGACTGCAGGCCCACCCAGGCCGTATGTCCTCTGTCTCAGTTCTTCTGAGGCTCCCAACAGCTTCTGGGAACCCACGGACAGAGACCACTGGTATCCCAGTCAGCCACTTCAGCCCAGAGACCCCCACTCAGGAGCACTGCCCCCAAGGGACTTCAGGCTGAGACCTTTCCATGCCCAGGCAGAGCCCTGCAGCTTCTCAGCCCAGCATCCACCTGGTGCCCCGTGGAGGGAACTCAGTCAAATTCCCACGCTTCTGCCTCCCTGAGCTGTGGCAGACATGTGGGAACCACAACACAGCCCAGCAGGACCCACGCCCATGCTCAAGCTTCAGCCCTGCAGCATGGTGGCTTTCTTCTTCCTCACCTTCCTCATGCTCCCAAGTCTGGGAAACCCAAACCCCTCCTATGTTTCTTCTTCCCAGCTATTGGCTGCTGGCATCTTTATTTACCAATCAGAATTAAGTGGGGACAGGGTCCCTCAGTGTCTTACATGTGAACTCTCTCAGTCCAACAGTTTTGGGGGGGCCCAAATTAACATTAGAATACATGCAACATTAGCCCAAACCCACTATAACCAATATTTAGCATTTGAATATAAGGAGAATGAGACTAATCTTCCCTACAGGATATAGAATAAGTTTATTTGACTGTGTTCAAAAATATCAAGATTGTCAGGAAAACATGAAAAAGAAATGAGATACTGATTTTTTTCTATTAAAATAGATTGTATTCAGGAAATTGTATGAGATGTGTCAATCCAAGTGCACACGTGGAATCCATTCAAAAGCAACTGTTCCTGGCACTGACTATTCCTTTTCTGAGACACTGTCAAAAGTCTCTCTTCTTGCTCCTTCAGATGTATAGTACATTATCATTGCCTGCACATACTTACTGATTCTGTCTGACTCTGGCTTTGCACCCATTGGCCAGTCTCATGCATTTGTCCTTCTTTTCCACAAAACCTGGCCTCTGATAGCTGCCATTGCACTCTCAATTCTTATGAAAATGATGCTTGTTTAGTTGTGGATTTGGTTTATTGCTTATGTTAATTGGGTTCCCTAATTACACAGGAATCCGCATGTCTGTGTGTGAGATGCTAAGGATCCCTGCCCCAGCTGGTTCTTACCAATGTAAGTAAAGGTGCTGGCAGCCAATGGATGTGCGGGGAGACAGATACCAGAGTTTAGATTTCCTGGGCAAGAGACTGATGGGAAGGAGGAGGTGGTAGGATCTCCATGCTGGGAAAGCAGGGGATCAAAGCTGAGAGCTGCAGGAGAGAAAGAATCCAGCCATGTAAGAGTCAAGGCAGGGCAGCCCCAGGGGCCCTTTCAGTGATTGGGTCTGGGGTATCAAAGATGCAATGTGGATTTTTGTAAGTAATAATTTAAGAGCATCACAAGGGAGAGTGTGTTAGCCATGGGGAGGTTTGGAAATGCCCAGCCATTGAGTGGTTTAAGGCATATTAAATATAAGGCCGAGTGTGTGTGTCTTTCTTTCTGGAATTCAGAGCATTTTGGTAGGTGGCAAGCTGCCAGAGGTACGATTTGAGTAGTGTAATTAATTTATGCAACAGATGGTGTCCAATGTGTTAGGCTTACGCTCACTTTTAAAAATTAGAGATTCTGAAATGGAAAACACACACCATGACGTGAGATTAGGAGGTAGTGAGAATTAGTTTCTCAGCTGAATTTAGCTGAGCTGAGCTGAGCTGAGCCATGTGGTTCCTCCTCACGCTGCTGCACTGGTTTGGAACTAGAACAAAAGGTGTGAGTGGGGATTTACCTTGGGCTCTTCCCAAAGACTTCTAGCTGCCTCAGAAAGCTTAAGCCACAGATGCTGAGAGTTCCTGCTGAGAGAAGGCAGGCTAAAGAGAGTAGGCCTGTGTAGGGGGAGGTGCTAATACTAAAGTCTGGTTCCCTAATTGGTTCTTGATTTGGTCAATAAAGGAGACTAGTGGTTAATTGCCAGGCAGAAGGGACAGGTGGGACTTTCAGTCCCAGGAGGAAAAAGGAGACACAGGGAAAGAAAAGGGGCTTTTGCCGCCATGCAGTGGAATGCGGAGAAAGCAGCAGACATGTAAGGCCTCAGGTGCTGGGAGCCGCAGTGATTCGCCATTCCAAGATGGCGCGGGCATCCTGTCCTCCCACTAGTAAACAATTGACTGCGCAGTTGCAAAGGCAAAAGCGCGCCAAAAGTCACTGCCCATCCCAGGGCGTAATATGGGGTGATGAGTGAACAGCCAATCAGAAGTGAACATGCCACTCTAGGGTATATATAGCAGTGCCTTTCCCAGGCTGGGGGCCTTTTCCGCTTCTGCTGTTACAAGAAGTAAAGCCTCGTCTGTAGTGATACCCGATTACTGCCTCCGTGTCCTTTTTCGTGGGCGAAGGGGACACAAAAGAGGTGTGCGCAACACTCAGGGAAGCTAGGGAGCACAGCCTTCACTGAGGGTCCGGAGGAGGTTGGCTGGGAGCAAGCTTAAACAGTTTAACGTTTAACTTTAAGGCATGAGATTCTAAAGAGCTCCAAACTCTGGAGACCCTTCCTCAAGCCTCAGGACATTGCGGCCACCCAAAGATCACAAGAAACCATACCTGGATGCAATGAGCAGAGGTTTATTAGGGAAAGAGCTGGCAGCCAGTGGTCTGACCAGGTACTTTCGCTGGAGTCAAGGTCCGACCTCCTCGGCCAGTCCTTGGAGGGTTTTAAAGGGAAAAACCACAAACCAGAGGAGTGGGAAGGGGGTTAGGGGTTGTCAAAGATACAAAACATGAAAACAGTGGAACAATTCAGAGGTACTCACTCTAAATGATTAGTGTCATGTGGAAATCGCCCTGCATTCTTCTCAAAAATGTGGTTTTTACCATGCCATTGTGCCCTATCCTGCCATTTCAGATTACTATCTTTACTTCTTCCTGCTATAGCCCCATCTAGGTAGCAGCATCTTTTATCTATGGTCAGGAATGTGTCTTCCTGCCTTGGGCGAGGCTTGAGGAATGTAATCTAGCAAGTGTCCTTCACCTGGAATGTGAAGGTCTGAAATCTTATTTTCAGTTCCGCGTTCTGTAAGGCGAAAAATCTACACATATTTCATAAAATGCCCTTTATAATTTTTCACTCTACAATTCTATGCCCAACCATTATGCTAGTAGGCAAATTCTAAAGTAATAAAGCTGTCTGAGTGGTTTTCATCTGCAGAGCAAAGGTGGGTAGAGAGAGAAGCTGGGTCAGTGATGGCAGCGTGGGGAAGCTAAGCCAGGAGGAATAAGAGGGTGTAGTGAAGACCCCCAAACTCGGGAGACCCTTACTCAAGTCTCGAGAAGTTGCAACCACCCACAAACTCCAAGACACCATACCTGGATGCAATCAGCAGAGGTTTATTAGGGAACAGAGCTGACAGCCAGTGGCCAAACTGCACACTCATGCAGGAGTAGAGTTTGACAAAGCCAGTCAGACTGCAGAGGGTTTTTAAAGGAGTAAACCACAAACCAGGGAAGTGGGAAGGGGGGTGAGGTGTTGTCAAGGATACATAACATAAAAATAGTGGAACATTTCAGAGAAACTCACCCTAAATGATTTAGAATCATGTGAAAATCACTCTGCACAGTCATTCTTCTCAAAAATGTAGTTTTACCATGTCACTGTGTCCTACCCTGTCATTACCAACTATTTCAGGTTAACTGTTTTTCACTTGTTCCGGCTATAGTGCCACCTAGATGACTTGCATCTTTCTCTGTGGTCAGGAATGTGTCTTCTTGCTTTGGGCTTTCCCACCCTGAGGCTTGAGGAATGTTAATCCCGCAAGTGTCCTCTGATTCAGGGATAATGTCCTCTACCCAGAATGTGTCCAAGGGCAGTGAAGGCCTGAAATCTTACATTCAGTTCTGAGTTCTGGAACCTGCACTTTTTCTGCTCAGGTCTAAGGGCAAAGAAAAAGTCTACATATATTTCATAAAATGGTCTTATAATTTTTCATGCTACAGTAGAAATTCAATGTAGGAATTTCAGGTCTTAGTTCAAACTTAAAATTCACTGTCCCAGGACATATTCTGGGAGGAGTACATTCCTTAGTCAGAGGACACCTGCCGGATTAACCTTCAGAGGAGGAAGGGAGAGGCTGATTAACATTCCTCAGACCACAGGGAAGGGAACCCACCTGCATGTGGGGAAGGCCCAGAGCAGGTAGACACATTCCAGGGGAAGGGCCCAAGATGAGAGGTAATCAGGAAGCTGGGCCCTTAACATGATAAACCTAGGCAAACGGAAGCTAACACTCATTGCTATAAAGATAATGTGCAAATCTGAGTCACCTAGAGACTGGGCCTGGGAACGGCTATTAAGGTCAGCCTTTGTGGTTATTGTTTAAGAGATGAAACTGCCCTCATATAAAAACTGTTCTCAGCCTTGGTTCAGGGTTCCTCTTGCCTGTGTTCGAGGGAACCCTGGTGCACCGGTTATCAATAAGCCTCATGTTATTGCATCGAATCTGCTGTCTGTGAGTGCTTCTGGGGGAGCACATCCCCTGGTTTGGCTCTTAAGAGTCCAACACGGGAATCCAAGAGAAAGCAGGTAGAATGCAACAGCTCCTGGGCAAGCCAACCAGTGGAGCTCGGAACTTGAAGCTAAGCTGGGAAGGGACCAGAGTGCAGGTCATGGTCACAGGCAAAGGCAATAGAGTGTGCTTTAAAATTACACACTGCAGGCCTGAATAGATAGGAATCAAGGAAATTACTTTTGTTTTAAGGATAGAAGAAATATAATGATAATTGTTTAAGTGTTTTTAAGTATACATGAAATAAAGAAATCCAGGTCTTTGATCTCAAATGTAGGAAACAAAGGCACAGAGATAGAAGGGAGAATGAAAGAAAAGAAGACATTAAAAGAAATTTGAAAACGCCTAAGCCAGGGCAGCACTTGAATTCTGTTGAACGTGGTCTATGCAGGAAATTTGGGATTTCTTAGCCTGCTATGACAAATTAATAGCCTAAAATAGGGTCATACAGTACATTGAAGGGAATTTAATTGAAGTTAAATACATAGAAAAGGATAGGAAGTTAAGTAGGAAAGGATATTAATTCCACAGAAGGGGAATTTAAGTGTACATAGATGAATAAATAAATTGAGGCTTTGATCTTAAATTGTAGGTCAAGATAGGAAAATAAATTCATCTCAGACAGGTAGTAGAAACATAGGCCTTGATCTCATGTAACAACAAGGCAGGAGATAGTAAAGAAACACTGTCTCAACAGATAATAATATTTGTTTAGATTGCTTTGAATTGTTTTAATTATCAAAATGTGTGTGGTTTTAAGTTTTACCAAACTATACTTTGTATACTAAACTACACTTTAGTATATCAATCTATACTTTGGATGATTTCTGGTTACTGGATCAAGGACATGCTATTTTGGGAGCGAGGCTCTGCATCTGTGTTAATAGGAAAGAAGAAAGGGCTCTGAACCCCTCCAGAGTGATATGGATCACACATGACAGGGGAAGACCCCCTGAAGATCTTGCCTCAGAAAAGAAATATTTGAAAGACTCACACAGGACAGGTAACTTGATCTGCTGATTCCCTCCACGTGGGAACAGCCCTGTAACTGGCTTAGACATAAAAATGTCTCTAGCCAAAATCTCAGCTAAAATTAGATGATAAATCTTCTTGCTTGTGGAATCCTTAAGATTCATCATGCCATCCTTCACATGACATGAATGAAGATTTATTACAATTGGTAATAAATTAGTAATAAATGATCAAATTAACTCACTAAAGGATAGTTGTCTTTCACCTGCTCAAATAAGGAGCAAATTAAGTTCATCCTTAACTGATCTGTGCAACTTGCATAATCCATATGAATATCTTAATAGTCCTATAAATTTGGTTGTAAGATTCATATTTTATAGAATGTACAGCTCTGATAAGATTGATCTACAGGGATCCTGAAATGACCAGCCTCTTAAACAGCATCAGGAATAGCTGCTGATTACCAATAGACTCAATTCATTCAGCCTTTCAGACAGATCCAGTCAGAACTTCAGTCAAGCTCTGAGCCTTGTAAATATACAGAGACTGGATAACAGATGCTAAATCTAGTTTTCTTAAGGCTAACCAATTTTTCTGATTTTCAAAATTTTGTCACCCCAATTCAGCAGGGAGAAGTTGTGAGGAGTTGTCATCTTCATTTCTTGGGTTTGGGTGTGTGGTTATGGTTATTTTGTAAATTATAGATAGGTTGTCATTTTAAGGAATAATTTAGAAATGATAATAATTGTGAACATGAAGGAAATAGATGGTCTGGATTACTAAATTTATTCTTGAACAAAGCATTTGTATGGCCATAATCTTACACTGATAGGAATGTTTTTAAGTGATGCAAAATTGAAGTTATAATTTTATACATTGGTACAGAATTTATGTATTGATACAGATTTAAGATTTTAATTAATATAAATCTTTGCATAGTGATACAATATTGAAATTACTATTGTTACACTTGAAAAAGCATCAAGTGTAGGGGGTGGTTCTGATGCTAAGGTCCTATTCCCCAACTGGTTCTTGGTCAATCAATAAAGACGTTAGGGGCCAATTGTTGGGCAGAAGGAAAGAGGCACAAGTTCCAGGACTCCACAGAGGTGAGGAGATGCAGGGAGAGGAAGGGAGATTTAACAATGCTTCAGAAAAAGAAAATGTGACCAGCCATGTGAGATCAAGGGTGGAGTGGCCATCAGCCACTTCCTCAACTGTGCCTGGGGTAGCAACTAAAGCTGAGGGCAGATTTAGGGTCCTGAGCTGAGAGTATTGGGAAGAGCATGGTAGCCACAGGAGATTAGAAGCGCTCAGCAATTGAGCCAAGAAGGCAGGTTGTAAATAAGCTAGTGTGTGTGTGTGTGTGTGTGTGTGTGTGTGTGTGTGTGTGTGTGTGTTTTATCCTAAGGGAATCTGGGTGGTGTTGGTAGCATGGTCTGCCCAGAGCTTAAAGCAGGGTAGCAAAAAACTACATGCTACAATCGTGCTTATGCACTCATTTAAGAATTTAAGGCTTTGACCATGTCCTTCTATAACTGCCATAACAAACTGTTTAGGATGATTAAGTGACACAAGGGCCAGATAGTAACCTCATGGTTATATTAAATTCTGATTTAATTATAATTAAGTATTTTCAATATCATTGAAATAGAAATAGCTAAGGGCAGTCAAGGTTTAACAATTCAGATATATTTAATATAGATAGTCTTCAAAAACATCAGAAATCCACAGAAAATAGCATTTAAAGTCATTTTGTTATTATTAAACTTTTGACTAAGAGATATATCTGCTCCTGCCAGTACCCTCTTTCTGGTTCAAAAAAAAATATTGAATGTCATAATCTCCATATGGAGTTTCTCCAGTTGTGGCAAGATAGCCCCTGGGCCTAATTCATCTACTGACAAAAACTACTGTCCAGGAAAGTGTAGGAAGCCGCTGTTAACGGTGGTATAATCTGCCATCCCAAGATGGCGCTGGCCTCGTGTCTTCTCCAGAAGTAAACAATTAACTGCACAGTTGCAAAAGGCGCGCCAAAGTCACTGGCCAATCCCGAGGCATAATATTGGGTGGTGAGCGAACAGCCAATCAGAAGTGAATACTTCACTCTAGGCTGCATTTAAGCTAGGCCACTTCCGCGTCACAGCCCTTCCGCATTTTCCTCGTCTGTGTCACAGAGTAAAGCTTCGTTTTGCAGTAACTACCCGAATACTGTCTCTCGTGTTTCTCTTCCGGGCGTGGGGTGACACGGGAGGCGCGAGTTATATCTGGTGCTGAAACCTGGGAATTTCAAGGCGTGCGGAAGGCCCCGGAGACTCGAAGAGGGTTAAAAGATTGCAGGTTTCGAGGTACACCTTTGGAAGATATGCCTGGGGTGGCGTTTGTGGCAAGCGGATTTAAACTCACCGCTGCCGCTCCACTAGCTAGCCTCTTGCTTGCATTGCATTTGTTTTTAACTTATGTGTGTTGTGAGAAAAGGGGCCACTCTAGCATACCAGAACCAGGGTGTGTTAGCCGGCAACAGGCAAGGCCTAGTCATAGGATAGGATATCCAAAGGGAACAAGGACTGCTGCAGAGTCCATTAAGCTTGAGAAACCTCCACAGGCGGGTGGAAGGAGGTCGGAGGGAAAAAAGATCCTCCTTTATGACAGAATCTTTGAGGAAGCAGCTGCCTATACAAAGGGTAGCGGTGCTGAGATAAGACTAAGAAAGTTAGCGGCTCGCTGGGGTTCGAGGGTCCCCTGCTGTGCTTCTCGGCTTGGGCTGTGGGAACAGGGACGCAGTGACGCGGCCTGGGTCAGACCGGTTACAAAAGCGTCTCCACTCTGCTACCTGTGGCGGTTTACAACAAGACAGAGCCAGAGCAAGGGTGCGGGGCGGCGGGCACACGGGGAGTGCCCCGCGAGCAAACAATGCCAGTGATAGAACAGCTGTTCTTTGAAAATGCCACAGCTGAATGCCGTGCAGCCATTGTCCCTCGTAAGAACAAGAGGCTACAAAATTGGCTAAGGGCCTGCTGTGGCCCAGGGAGGGGGGCTGTTTGTGCTTATTCCACAGGTGAAAACAATTTAATTTGGATCCCCTACGCGGCTGGTGCAGATTGTGAAGAATGAAGCTAGGTTGCAAGATTACAGCTCTGAGTCTCCTGATACTGAAGTTCCATTTGGCGATAAGTATACCGCTGTGGGCCATAGTCAGATCTTGAACTGTTCTCTTGCCAGTATATTCAAATGCTGAAGTACTGCCTTTTGATTACAGCTATTTGAGTGTTACTTACAAAAGAGGCTTTAAAACATAGTTAAACTGCCAATATTCCATTGGCTACAGTTGGTAGCTCAACCGAGAGTTTGAAAATTTTTTGATTTACCCATGTTTATAGAGAAAAGATACAACACGTGTCTTTTAAAGTTTAAAGTTTAAATTTAAAGTTAAAAAAAATGCACAGTTCAGGCCTTGCCAGGCTCAGAGAACAGGCCGGAGATTAAGTGCATTTACATTTGAATTAAGACATGCAGACTGAACTACAGAAGCCCAGGTGCAAAGCATTCCCTTTTGTTCTGAGTCTTCAGACCAGATCCTAGAAATGTGCTTACCGGGATTTCTGTGTTTCTTGTGAGAAGAGAGATAAATCTAAGACTCAAAGACTTTACAACAGTCTGTGGGTTAAAAGTTATGATTTTAATTCCTTTATATTCAAAGTTGTTAAAAATGAGATGCTTTAGATTCCTCTAATGTTTGTAACAATTATTAGAAGATAAAGTTGGCTTTTAGCCGATATTCTCATGGGACTAAAAAGATTGGTTATTAAATTAATCCAAAATAAAGTTCAAATTTAAGATTTATACAGCCTAACTTGCCTTCAGTAAATGCTTATAGAATTTTATAGATATAAAAGATGTTTTTATATTATCCCTTTACATTTCTGGTAAAGGTGAGATTTACAATTAGTAAATTTATTCATAATTTTTAAGAGCCTATGAAGCGATATTTGTTAGAAATAATTGCTTCAGAAAATGGTTAATTGTTTTACATTTTATATATATAAATATTGTTGTTGCTTTAATACAAAAAAGTAAGAGGTTAAATCTTTTGGTGTGTATTATTCATTGTGTGATACTTTATTAGTGGATTTCTCTAAAGAACTTTTTTCTGCAAGCCATTGCTCCAATATAACGAGCTTTAAAAAATTTTTAGGGTACTTGTTACTTCAAAAAAGATTCAAAGACAGTGTCTTTCAATATTTGAGACAGGTTGGGGCTAGAGAAATGGCTCAGCCTTTAAAGGCTAGATTTTTAAAATATAAAGGCTGAACTCCCAGCAACCACATGGTGGCTCACAACCATTTGTGGTGGGGATCTAATGCCATCTTCTGGCTTGTGAGTGTACATGCAAAAGAAAATAGTTTACTTTTAATTTTGATTTGCTCTTAGTGATTTTTAAAAGTTGTTAAGAGATATTATTTGGCTAAAACCTCATCTTAAGCTTACCATAGGAAGATTTAAACCTCTGTTTGATGTTTTCAAAGGGATACAAGTCCTAAATTAAATCATATGTGTATTTTCTTGAGTTTATCCTGCTTCGACACAATTAAATTATGTGTTGTAGCCACTGTTTAAAATGTTAAAAAAGGGTATATCTGCCTTTGTCTTGCTGAATGATATATTTCATAAAATACAAAATGTTTCAGCTACAAGATTTAATATCTTTAGCCATTTAAATAACATTAAAATTAATAAGATGTTTAAGAATACATCTACACAACCGGTGTTGGTGTGTGTGGACCCTCCATTTTTCTTTATGTTATCCAACTTTCAGAATAATTCTGATACCTTGGATTGTAAGAATGTTACATGCTTTTTAGCACAATGCTGGAAGGGATCACTAGACCTAGCTATGATTAATCAAGTTACAGCAGCTACTGTTGTTAATCAAATCTCAGAAAAGACTTCTGAGGCTTTTACCTTCCCACAGTAAGTGGATGCATTTCAGGCATCCTGTTGGTCAATCAGAGAGTTGATTTGCTCCAAGCCCATGTGGAGCAGCTCACGGATGTGGTTCAAATAAGCTGAGTGTCAGCAACCCCACATCCAGGTATTACACCTCTGAGATTTGTGAATGATACATTTATTTAAAGCCATAATCTTTCTGCTTATTTAAAAGGAAAGTGGAATGGGAAGTTGGACCAGGTGCAACACCAATTGCAGATCTGGATTTCGAGCCTTGTTGGAACACGAGTGGAACCTGTTACCCCTGGAGATTTTACTTCTTGAATTTCTTCTTCCTTTTCCTTCTTTCTTAAATGGGTGGGAATAGGCCTGCTTGGTGCAGCCCTATGTTGTGGATTAGTGTTCATGGATGGTTGGTCTGTAAGCTCAAAGACCAACAAAAACATGACAAGGTCGCTAAAGCCCAAACACTCGCAGTCTTGGAGCAAGCATCTCTCCCTGAAATTTGACTATCTAGGCTAAGAAAGTAGCCGATGACTGAGACCCTCAGTCGATGCACCCCAAGGGTTCAGACCATTGCACTGGGTCGATGAGAGGTCTAAGTCCAGCCAGCCCTTGCCTGAATAATTGTGGTACCTAAATAGTAGGTTGACAGCCCTTGCACTCCTGGGAGCTATACTCCATTGCACAGGGACGGGTGTCAATTCCTCTTTACATCCCCTTAGCCCTTACACCCAGAGGACTTGTTTCAATCGCACCTGGAAGGGTAAGGGAAAATCTTCGGGCTATAAGCTCTTGATCGCTTATTCCCTCAAGATGGAGTTTGCTTGATTGGGTTTGAGTTCGAATCTTGATTGGTACTGCGTTTGATAGGCAAAAGGCTGTTTCATATTAATAATTTAAACAGGGAGAGATGTAGGAAGCCCCTGTTAACGGTGGTATAATCTGCCATCCCAAGATGGCGCTGGCCTCGTGTCTTCTCCAGAAGTAAACAATTAACTGCGCAGTTGCAAAAGGCAAAAGGCGCGCCAAAGTCACTGGCCAATCCCAAGGCATAATATTGGGGCGACACGGGAGGCGTGAGTTACAGGAAAGGACATACAATGTGGCATAGTTGACAGCTTTACCTAAGGTCTGTCAGATGCTTTTGGGCCAGAAGGCTGAAGACAGATGCTCTAATGTTTTGAGAAATGGGGAACTATCCAGGCTGCAGTCTGAAAATTGATTATGTTTTGGAAGCTATATTTTTGTACTTCCTATATATTCAGGTAATATTTAATTTATTCTAGGATCTCCGATGGGGTTGAAGACTAGTAATAATCTCATAGTTAAACTTCAGTTATTTAACACTAAGAGATGATCTAGATTTGAAAGGATAGTTTTCAGATGGTAGTGCAAGTTAAAATTAGAACATAATTCAGGTATAGACTTGTATAGACTCTTTAAATTAGGATAGTTGTTAAAATAATGTACCTACATTGACAAAATTGATGGCCTGGACATTATTAGTGTATATCATACCTTATAGTTTACATAACTGTTATAACTGTTCATTGCATATCTGAGAGAAAAGGCCTTTTTAATGGACAAAAGGGTGAGATGTTGTGGATTTGGTTTATTGCTTGTATTATCTCAATTTGGTTTCCAGATTACACAGGAATCTACATGTATGCATGTAAGATGCTGAGGGTCCCTGCCCCCAGCTGGTTCTAATTGATAAGTAAAGTTGCCAGTGGTCAATGTCTGGACAGGGAGACAGACACTGGGGCTTTAGATTTCCAGGACAAGGAACAACAGGGAGGAGGAGGTGATAGGATCTCCATGCTGGGAAAGCAGGGGATCAGAACTTAGAGCTGCAGGAGACAAAGCATCCAGCCATGTAAGAGTCAGGGCAGAGCAGCCCCAGGGGCCCTTTCCCTGATTGGGTCTGGAGTATTAAAGATGCAATGTGGATTTTAGTAAGTAATAATTTAGGAGCATCAGAAGGGAGAGTGTGTTAGCCATGGGGAGGTTTGGAAGTGCCCAGCCATTGCACTGTTTAAATATTAAATACAAGGCTGGGTGTTTGTGTTTTTCTTTCTGGAATCCATTTTGTCAGATGGTAAGCAACTTACACCGCAGCTGCTGGCAGGATGATTTGAGTAGCATAATTAATTTATGCAATAGATATCATGGATGAGATGATGCAACATTTGTTTTTCTGTGTCTTCCTTACTAGGATTCTAGGAGAGCTGTAGAAAATGACAGAACTCTGTTGTTTTTGTGGTTGAGAAGTATTCTACTGTTTACATGACTGTGTTGTTTTTATTCACTCAAGAGTTGCAATGTGTAGATTATTTCTATTTCTTGGCTATTGTGAATAGTGCTGAATGAACAAGGGAGTACCTATATCTCCTTAACACATTGATCTCATTGTAGGCTTAGATTTTTTGAAACTTACTTTAATAAGGGTTCTCAAAAGCTTCATCCCTCCTTTATAGCCTACCCTGTAAAGGATTGCATATAATTCTGACTTTTAAATGAATGTATATAGACTCTTGACCACCTTGCTTATTTTGTCTGATTTATAACCTACCATCCTCTTCTTGTTTGCACCCATATAGAATGTTGGTGCCTCTGGGATTGGAATTCTCTTTATAATACATGGAAGAATCCAATTAGTTCTTTTTATAAGCTGTATGTGTTTGCTTATCAGATCTTTGTTATTTATTTCACCAGAGTAACTACTAAAAGCTCTTTTCCAATCTTAATTGATCACCCATAATGAATAATCTCAGTATTTGTAAGAGGTATTACAATTTTGGCCAGACCTGCTCCTAAAAATTGATGTAATTTTATTCGACCTTTTGTAATTAATTCAGAAATCTTTTCTATATATGTCTTCAATTTTTTTACTTTGCTAATGAGCTTAAAAATCCATTCTATAATACTATCTTCTCTTTGTATCATGATCCCAGTAGCAGAATTAATTGGAGGCAAAATGACAAAAAATACAATCAAGTTTAATATCAATTTAATCCACACATGCATCTTACAGTCTTTGTTCTACAAGAGTTAACTCTTTTTCTGCTTCAACTGTTACACATCTTGGACTGTTTAAATTTGAATCTCCTTGTAATGTTTGAAACAAATTACTAACTCATATGTACTTAATTGTTGGGGATAATATTTTTAAAATGGGGTTGCGTGGGCCAACCATCTAAGCAGTGGCAGTTTTGCCTAACTCAGGCCACCATGCTCTGTGGCCAGAAGCCTAGCATACCACAGCTGGAAAGGGCCAGAGTCTATGCATCACAACCCGTGAGACGCCAGCATGGTTGGCTCTGCCAACCCACCATGCTGTCTCAACAAAGCCCATCCATGCGGTACTTGGTAGAAAATGAGGCTCTAAAGCTTAAAGATTATCCAGTGGCTTTATATGTTTGGTAATGCTCAATTAACAATTTGTCCATACAATTACAGTTGTTTTTCAATACCTAACATTAAGATATAAATTGTTACCCAGGACTGTTCTGGACCCATGCGTGGTTCTCCATGGCTGCTACATCTCCCTCCCCTCTCCTAGCTCCTTTTCCTCTTCCTCTCCCTCTCTCTCTTTGCTCCTCCCACATTAGCTCCTCCCAAATGACAGAGCTTTATTGTAAATGTAGCAGGGGAAATAGCCTGCTACAGTTAATCTAATTGTAGACCCCTCCCCCCACCAGTTAATTTTTCCCATTAATTTTGAAAATCGTTAAGAGTTTGCAATTGGTCCCTATGTATCTGTACTTTTTGTGGTCAAATTTTTGTTGATTGATTTTGTAACCCAAATAACTAAGTGAATCTCCTCTTTGTGTGTTTTTTTTTTTTTTCTGGAGCAATCTGTAACCCCCAGTTTAGCAGAATTCTCTGTGTTCCCTTAAACATATTCTCTAAAACATCTTTGTCAAAATCATCCAACAGAATGTCATCCATATAACAATAAATAATAGATTGGGGGAATTGCTTACAAGTTACTTCTAATGCTTGTTGCACAAAATACTGACATAAAGTTGGACTATTTAACATTTTCTATGAAATTATGTTCTAGTGGTATCTCTTTAGTGGATGGCCATTATTCAAAATAGGTACTGAGAAAGCAAACCTTTCCCTATCCTGTTCATACAAGGGTATTGTGAAAAAGCAATTTTTCAGGTCAATTATTATAGGCCATGATCTTGGTAAAAGATTATGGTAAAGATAGTAAAGGTAGTCCAGGCTACAAAGAACCCATTGATTGGATTACTTTGTTAACTATTCTTAATTCTATTATCATCTTCCATTTTCCTGATTTTTTTAAATAATGAACACAGGGGAATTCCATTGCCTGGTAGACTCTCTATATGTTGAGCCTCCAGCTGCTCTTATACCAGTTGTTCAAGTGCCTGCAATTTTTTTTTTTTGCTTTGTTATGGGCCATCTGCCATACAGGTCCATTTAATAACCATTTTTAGGGGCAAGGCTGTTGGTATATCAGCAGTAGCCCCTTTTATAAATTTGGAAACTCAATTCCTGTCATGTCCTGTTTTAGGATCATAAACACAGCTTGTGGATTTTTCTTGATCATCCATATCAATACCTTCCACAAGGAGCATCTACCATATTGCACTTAATTTCCTCACTTGCTGTCCCTGGAATTGTAGGAATCTTAATTTGTGTACTCCATTGTAAAAGATTCTTTCCCTATAAATGTATGAGTATGTTGGCCACATAAGGTTCCAACTTCCATGTTTGCTCTTCTGCTCACACACAGTTAATTCAATGGACACTTTGACTTATTTCTGATAATTTACCAATTCCTATAAACCATGTGTAAATATTCTGAAGTGGCTAATCTGGATTCTAAGATTTTTTGGAAAGTATACTACCTTCAACTTTTGTATATGCCAAGCATATGTCTGCACCATTCATTTGCATCATTAATTTTGGTCTCTGATCATTAACCATTATTTACTATAACACACATTTTACAGTACTCCCAAAAGTCCCTGTCCTTTCTCCTGGAGTGGCCTTGCCCTTGAGGTAAGAAAACAACAGTTGACCAATTCTATCCTTTGTATCAATTTGCATCGCCTCCTCAAATATGCCACGATCCTAATTTCTTCCTTGGTATTTCCATCTACTATACTGGGATGCACAATAAATCCTTGAGAAGTTATTTCACTTCTTCTGAAGTATAGTCTCATTGTTGCTGAGGGTAAAGGACCATACTCACCAGTAGTTAACCTTTAACATCCAACTTTTGGGGATAGGGCAAGAGGAATATCTGTGGCCAGATTCAAAGCTGCACTCTCTTCTGTAGCATGTATAAGGTCAGAAATATTTAATTTTGATTTTCTTGTCTACTTGGTACTGGCCTGCTGACAAAAGGAAAATGGCTTGTATTGTTTGCTGTGAGGACTCAACCTGACAAATCCTTCTGTTCATTTGCCAAAGGCCGGAGCTTACCTCGTATGTCTCTCTTGGACCTGCAATCCTTTGACCAATGTTTGCCCTTTCCACAGAAGCTACAATACTGTGGAAGCCTTTGTAGTTCATAACAGCCAGAACCTCCTGTTCTCTTCAATGAATACTATATTTCCAGAGTCCATTACCTGCTATTTTGAGTCCTGAATCTTCTAGCTTTACAATTTCTTTGGAAATGGCCCAATTCACCACAATTAATGCATTGGGCATTTTGATTTTTGAGACTTCTAGCTACTCCTTGCCTTATTATATTAGTTTTATGCTCCTCAAAACCAGTACCTGCTGTCTGTCTTATCCATTCATCTACTAGGGCTCCTCGTGCTTTCAGTGGTCTGATTGCTCTCTTGCATTGAATATTTGTGTTTTTAAAGGCCAATATTTGTTATCAATGACTGACTGGTTTCAGGGTCTGATATGGCTCTATTTATAGCTGAACCAAATCTCTGTAAGAAATCAGTGAATGCTTCTGCAGGTCCCTGGATCACCTTAGTAAATGAGGTAGACTTTTTCATTGGCTCTTTAGTCATATCCCAAGCTCTTAAAGCTGCAAAATGACATTATACAATTATATCATCATCAGATTGAATTTGTGCTTGTAGGTCAGTATAACACCCTTTCCAAGAAGTTGGTCTTTAGCAATGTTATGCTATGTTATGTTGTTCTATTTTCATGGCTTCACATTTTCACCAGAACAACCATTGTACTTGTTCTCCAGCCTCTAGTACAGCTGACACCAACCCTTTCCACTCTTGGGGAATAACTCTAGGCTGCATAGCCCAGTTACTTAACATTTCTTTAACAAATGGAGAATACGATCCATACAATACAATAGCCTCTTTAAAATGTTTTAGATCTAGCATTTCTATCAGATGTCAGGTCAATTTATTATAGGCCAAACCACCATCATTAACAGGCATTATGCTGCACAAAGATTGGGAAGGCTGAAGTTGCCTGTGCAGGCACAAGCAAATACTCTGGTGGTGCACTCTGCTGAACACTATCCAGTTGTACCTGTACCATTTCCTGCTCTTCCTGACCCCTAGTTTCATGGAGGTTCTCTGGGCCCTTGGCAGTGAAAGTATGTAGAGCAGGGTGGGGTGGCAGTTTACCTTACATCATATTATGCTTCCCTTTTTCATTGTGTAATATATTCCCAGTCTCAGACATCAAGCCTCAACCCTGTTGTTCTCCTCCCATTGGCTGTTTGTTTCCCAAGCACATCTACCTCTATTTGTAAACTCTCTAAGTAGTTAGCCAACTTTGCAATCTTCTCTAACATAACAAGATTGTCAGGTTTCCCCATCGTTTTCAAAAGAATATACATAAAGACCGAAAAACAAAACCAGAAAACCCGCTTTGGGAACAAAGTAGGAACCTACCCAGCAGCTATAGCTGCAATTTTCCCAACCTCCTTAGGGAACATTGATTGTTAACCCCTCATAATCTGCCTTTTCCTCTACCACATTGGAAGCAGAATTACTCATTATACCTAAGTCATACTGGCCACTACCTGCAGGCTTAGATTTTTCAAAACCAGCTTTAATAAGGATTCTCAAAAGCTTCAATTGTGCCCACTTCTATACTACCATCCAAAGATAGGGGAGAAAAGAAGGTAAATAGAACAAGGGGTTATGGACCTGTGTAGAATTAGTTCTTTCAGGGCAATTCCAATCTCAATTGTCAGGATACCTGCATTCCAGTTCAGTAGTGTCATGATATCAACAGTCCAGTTTAAAACAGTCACCAAACATGGATCAGCAGCTACAGAACAATCCACCAGAAACAGGCAGGCCTCTGCTGAGTTGACATGAGTCAATGAGAACAACCAGAACCAGCCAGAGAGAACCAGCCAGGAGAAGGTCTCTGCTGTGCCTCTGTCAACAAAGTGAAGATCAGTGAAGATGCAAGACAAAGGACACATTGCATACTAGCAATGCAAGCACCTCATTTCTGTCCATTGAGACCTACTTCTAGGTCTCAAAACATACACACACACACACACACACACACACACCACCACCACCACCACCACCCCAAACATCACGTTTGAAACCCTTATGGGTTTGTTTCAGCAGAGACACTCTTAAAGAGGTTTTGGCTAAGAACCTTCCAAATTGAACAGGAAAAATTTTCATAATCAAAAGCCAGAAGAACCTCAAATAGACAGGTCATAAACACAAAGATATGACACAGTCATACCACGTAGAACCTTGGAAACCTTGGAAACAAATTTGATGCTTTTAAAACAAGTTGTGTTACTAAATTTTACACAATATTCCCAACATTAATGGAGTATCGTGTGTACTCACCACATACAAATATTGGGTAATGCTTAAATCAGCTTGGACAATTCAGTCCCTCCCACATATCACCTCCTTAGCATGAAAGCATTCAGGAGTTGAAAATGGGGGATTGGAGAAACAGCTCAGCAGTTAAGAGCACTGGCCACTCTTCCAGAGGGTGTCCAAGATCACACAGAGAGAGAGAGAGAGAGAGAGAGAGAGAGAGAGAGAGAGAGAGAGAGAGAGGGAGAGGCAAAATATCAATGCACATAAAAATTTAAAAACTTTTTAAAAAGTTGAAAATGTACAGACATGAGCCTGAGCCTGCACTTTGGGGCCACTTTTGTCCTGAGGGTGACACATCTTGAAATTCTAAGTAACTGACAGATAAAATCCCAAAATTGAGACCCTGATTATTCAGTTACCCCAAAGTTACATTGAAAATAGATAACTTAACTGTTGAAGTAAGGTTGTATGGAGAGTAAGCTGCCCCCATAAACCTGGTGTTAAGTCCTTTGGTTGGTCCAAAGTCACCTTATAGAGCTAGACATGTGACTGGCAAAAATTAATCAAATATTTAATTAATCCAAATTAAATCACATGTAAAAATAAATTATTTATATTTATTTGTTTTTAAAGGCCAACTACACCCAGTATTCCCAGGTAGTCTTCAATCTAAGTACTCCAGGCCTGACTCTCCTTAGCTTCTGAGTTCACATGAGATGGGGTGCATTGAGGATAGTTATGGCCATAGACAATAATAAATAATTTTTTAAAAATAGAAGTAGGGTTTTAACCCAACAAAACAAATCTAAGATAAAAATAGAGAGGAAAAAATGAAAATATAAGGTGGGGGTTTCCTCCTGCGGTTCAAAACTGACACAAAGATGAGAGGCAGAGAGCCAGATGGTAGACACAGCAAACAGTAAGCCCCACAAAAGAGAGGAGTCAGGGAAACTGAATGAACAAATGCTTCAAAGATATGTAAAAGTCTTGCCAGGACAATTTCTTGGGATCTTTGAATGCAGTTGACATGGAGTTTCTGGAATTGTCAGCCTAGTATGGTAAAAATCAGAGCCTGTAAATGTGCTTATACAATAAGTAGAAGAGAGAAGTTAGGAAAAATGAATGAATAAATGCTTCAAAGATATGTAAAAGTCTTGCCAGGACAATTTGAATATGGTCAACATGGGCTTTCTGGGATATTAGCCTAGTATGATAAAAATTATACCCTGTAAATAGGCTTATACAGTAAGTAGAAGGGATTTTAATTAAAGTTAAATACAGAGATATATAAATATTGAGGCTTTCAATCTTACAAAAAATTAGGTCAAAAGCAGGATGTAGGGAGCCTAGCCTATCTCAGACACTTAGGTTTTGAGAATTTATATAGAGAAAGGGACATACTATAATATGTACAAACAGGGATATTAAGATCCATAGTAGGGAGGATTCAAGTTTATACAGATGTATAAATAATTTTGACTTTGATCTCATGAAGGTTGGGGCAGGGGACAGTCAGTAGGAGCACTGTCTCAACAGATAATATTTGTTTAGGTTGCTTTAATTGATTTGAATTGTTTTGATTATCAAAATGAATGTAGTTATGAGTTTGGTGTTCATATTAAAATTCCTCTAGAAGAGAGGTCAAGCAATACTCTTAATGAATTCCAATTACTGGACAATAGACATGCTATTTTGGGAGGACGGCTCTGTATTTGTGTTGACAAGAAAGGAGAAAAAGGCTCTGTGTTGCGCGCACCTCATTTGTGTCCCCTTCACCCGCGAAAAAGGATACGGAGGCAGTAATCGGGTATCACTACAGACGAGGCTTTACTTCTTGTAACAGCAGAAGCGGAAAAAGGCCCCAAGCCCGGGAAAGGCACTGCTATATATACCCTAGAGTGGCGTGCTCACTTCTGATTGGCTGTTCACTCATCACCCCATATTACGCCCTGGGATGGGCAGTGACTTTTGGCGCGCTTTCTGCCTTTTGCACCTGCTCAGTCAGTTGTTTACTAGTGGGAGAACAGGATGTCCGCGCCATCTTGGAATGGCGACTCACTGCGGCTCCCAACATCTCCCCCTATCTATATATTTAAGATGGAACAGCCTATTGCCTATCAAGCGCGGCACCAACTCAGTGAGGGAAAGCAGAGGCCTGATCCCCTGTGCAAAATGAGATATTGTAATGGGTTTACTTCCCATACCCATCTCGATGCCTTTTGACAGGGAAAGGGAGCCTCCACCCTGGGGCGCCACCAGGAGAGGAGGTTTCTTGGCATCAAACCTTTGTGCAATCAGGCATACTTTCGGGAAATCTATCCACACTCGTGGAACATTCCCTGTCGAGTACCCACTCGCAAACACCTCTAAATATTCAGGTACCAGTTATTCAGGCAAGGGCTGGCTGGACTTAGACCTCTCATCGACCCAGTGCAATGGGCTGAACCCTTGGGGTGCATCGACTGAGGGTCTCAGTCATCAGCTACTTTCTTGGCCTAGATAGCCAAATTTCAGGGGGAGATGCTTGCTCCAAGGCTACGAGTGCTTGGGCTATAGTGACCTTGTCACATTTTTGTTGGGCTCTGAGCTTACATACCAACCATCATGAACACTAATCCACAACATAGGGCAGCACCAAGCAGGACTATGCCCACCCATTTAAGAAAGAAAGAAAAAGGCAGAAGAAATTCAAGAAGTAAGATCACCAAGGGAAACAGGGTCCATCCGTGCTCCATCAAGGCTCAAGATCTGGATCTGCAATTGCTGTTGCACCTGCTCCAACTCCCCATTCCAATTCCCTTTTAAATAAGCAGAAAGATTATGGCTTTGAATAAATGTATCATTCACAAATCTCAGAGGTGTAATACCTGGATGTGGGGTTGCTGACACGCAGCTTATTTGAACCACATCCGTGAGCTGCTCCACATGGGCTTGGAGCAAATCAACTCTCTAGTTGACCAACAGGATGTCTGATATGCATCCACTTTCTGTAAAATGGTCAAAGCCTTAGAGGTCTTTTCTGAAATTTGATTAACAACAGTAGCTGCTGTAACTTTATTAACCATGGCTAGGTCTAGTGATCCATTCCAGCATTGTGCCAAAAGGCATGTAACATTCTTACAATCCAAGATATCAGAATTATTCTGAAAGTTGGATAACATAAAGAAAAATGGAGGGTCTACACACACCAACACTGGTTGTGTAGATGCATTCCTAAACACCTTATTAATTTTAATGTTATTCAAATGACTAGAGATATTAGATCATGTAGCCGAAACATTCTGCACTTCATAAAACACACCATTCAACAAGACAAAGGCAGATATACCCTTTTTTTTTTTAACATTTTAAACAGTGGCTACAACACATAATTTAATTGTGTTGAAGCAGGATAAACTCAAGAAAATACACATATGATTTAATTTAGGACTTGCATCCCTTTGAAAATATCAAACAGAGGTTTAAATCCTCCTATGGTAAGCTTAAGATGAGGTTTTAGCCAAATAATGTCTCTTAACAACTTTTAAAAATCACTAAGAGCAAATCAAGATTAAAAGTAAACCATTTTCTTTTTGTATGTACACTCACAAGTCAGAAGATGGCATTAGATCCCCACCACAAATGGTTGTGAGCCACCATGTGGTTGCTGGGAGTTCAGCCTTTATATTTTAAATTAAGTCCAGCCTTTAATGGCTGAGCCATCTCTCTAGCCCCATCTGATTAGGATATAACTGAGGTCTCAAATATTGAAAGACACTGTCTTTGAATCTTTTTTTGGAGTAACAAGTACTCTAAAAATTTTTAAAGCTCGTTATATTGGAGCAATGGCTTGCAGAAAAAACTTCTTTAGAGAAATCCACTAATAAAGTATCACACAATGAATAATACACACCAAAAGATTTAACCTCTTAATTTTTTGTATTAAAGCAACAACAATATTTATATATATGAAATGTAAAACAATTAACCATTTTCTGAAGCAATTATTTTTAACAAATATCGCTTCATGGACTCTTAAAACTTATGAATAAATTTACTAACTGTAAACCTCTCACCTTTACCAGAAATGTAAAGGGAAGGTATAAAACATCTTTTATATAAGCATTTACTGAAATGGCAGCTGGAGTAGGCAAGTTAGGCTGTATAAATCTTAAATTTGAACTTTATTTTGGATTAATTTAATAACCAATCTTTTTTAGTCTAATGAGAACATCGGACAAAAGCCAACTTTATTCTCTAATAATTGTTACATATATTAGAGGAATCCAAGGCATCTCATCTTTAACAACTTTGAATATAAAGGAATTAGAACAATTTGAACCATATTTTATCAGCAGGTACAGTTATACTCATGGAGGGAAGTAGACATAATTTTAATTTCTCCAGCATAATCATAACTTTTAGCCCACAGACTGTTGTAAAGTCTTTGGTTTTTAGATTTATCCCTCTTCTCACAAGAAACAATGAGGATAAAAGATGAATTCCCTTAAGCACATTTCTAGGGCCAGGTTGTAAAGACCCAGGACAAAAGGAGCTTTTAGCACCTGAGCTTCTGCAGCTCAGTCTGCATTGTCTCAATTCAAATGTAAATGTAACCTTCCTCGGGCCTGTTCTCTGAGGCTTGGCTAGTCCTGAACTGTGTGATTTTGACCTTAACTTTAAACCTTAAATTTAAACTTTAAACCTTAAAAGACACGTGTTGTATCTTTTCTCTATAAACATAGGCAAATCAAAAAACCAATCTTTAATGATGTAAGTAATCTAATTTTTCTCAAATCAACACCAAGTAGATTACCTTTATGCTATAAAGTTTTGCTGCCACAAAACAAAGTGTAAAATTTAATGGAAAACTTGAAGCATTGTATAACTCAGGCTGCTGGCCAGTGCGCCTGAGGACAGGGCAACCAAGTAACACTCAATAGCTGTAAACAAAAGCAGTGCTTCAGCATTTGAATGTACTGGCAAGGGAACAGGCCAAGATCTAACTATGTCCCATAGTGGTATACTTATCGCCAAATCGAACATCAGTGTCAGGAGAATCAGGGCCGTAATCTTGCAACCTAGCTTCATTCTTCACAATCTGCACCAGCTGCGTAGGGACCCAAATTGAATTGTTTTCACCTGTGGAATAAGCACAAACAGCCTCCCACCCTGGGCCTCAGCAGGCCCTCAGCCAATCTTGTAGCCTCTTGTTCCCATGAGGGACAATGGCTGCACGGCATTCAGCTGTGGCATTTTCAAAGATCATCTGTTCAATTAATGTCATTGCTTGCCCTAAGCTCGCGGGGCACTCCCCGGGTGCCCGCCGCGCTTCCCAGGGCAGACTGTCTCCCTCCTCTGCCTGTCTTTCGCGCCACGCTCTCTTGCTCTCGCTTTGCCGGGCTGCAAGCCGCCACACGTAGCAGAGCGCAGACGCTTCCCCAAAGATTCTGTCATAAAGGAGGATCCTTTTGTCCTCCACTCTCTCTCCACCCGCCAGTGAAGGTTCCATAAGCTTAAAGAGCTATGCAGTAGCCCTTGTTCCTTTTGAGTACTCTTTCTCCCCAGGCACTTTGGCCTGCCTCTGTTGTCCAGACCTTTTTGCCTGTTTCTCTTTTCCAGGCTCCTTAGCCTGATGCCGGCTAACACGCCCTGGTTCTGATAGCCTGGAGCGGACCTCTCTTGCAACCTCTTGACTTGCCCTAATAGCTGTGCTGCCGGCTGAATCCTCACAACATAAATAAGCTAACAGCGAAAACACAAGCAAGAGGCCAACTACTGCAGCTGCGGCAATGGGTGAATATTTGCTCGCAACGAAGGCTTCCACCCCAAGCATACCTTCCAGAGACGTACCTGGAATCCTGTAGTCTTTTAACCCGCCCCGAGTCTCGGGGGGGGGGGGGGGGGGCCTTCCGCAGCGCCTTGAAATTCCCGGGTTCTCGGCACCAGATGTTGCGCGCACCTCTTTTGTGTCCCCTTCGCCCGCGAAAAAGGACACGGAGGCAGTAATCGGGTATCACTACAGACGAGGCTTTACTTCTTGTAACAGCAAAAGCGGAAAAGACCCCAAGCCCGGGAAAGGCACTGCTATATATACCCTAGAGTGGCGTGTTCACTTCTGATTGGCTGTTCACTCATCACCCCATATTACGCCCCGGGATTGGCCAGTGACTTTTGGCGCGCTTTCTGCCTTTTGCACCTGCGCAGTCAGTTGTTTACTAGTGGGAGGACAGGATGTCTGCGCCATCTTGGAATGGCGAATCACTGCGGCTCCCAACAGCTCTGGACCCCTTCCAGAGTGATGTGGATCAGATATGACAGGGGAAGACCACTGGAAGGTCTTGAAGTTTTCAATAAAATCGAACAAGACAGGAAACATGATCTGCTGATTCCTCAACATGGAAATAGCCCAGTAACTGGCTTAGACATAAAAATGTATCTAGCCAAATCTTCAGCTGAAATGAGACAATAAATCTTACTGGTTATGTAATCCCTAAGATTCTCCATGCCCTCCTTCATATTGCATGAATAAAGAATTATTACATTTGGTTACTGATAAAATTAACTCATAAAAAAGACAGTTGTCTTTTACCTGCTCAAAGAAAGAACAAAATTTCATCCTTAACTGATCTGTGCACCTTACATAATTCATATGAAATTCTTAATGGTATTAAAATGTTGATTGTAAGATTCATATATTACAGAATGTACAGTTTTGACAAGATTCCTCTTCAGAAATACTGAACTGACATGCTTGGCCTTTGCTTCCTGATGCTGCCCAAAACATCTTCGGAGATTGCTGCTGATTCCAGATCATTTCACCTTTCAGATAGATCCAGTCAGTTCTTCAGCAAAACCCTGAGCCTTCTCAGTGTACAGAGGCTGGATAACAGATGCTAAAGCTAGGTTTCTTAGGTCTAACCAATTTTATAATTTTCCTACCCCTTGCCATCCCTTTAAAAAATCTCTTGTCACCCCTAATCAGCAGGAAAAAGCTATGGGGAGTCGTCAGCCCAATTCCCTGGGTTTGGATGTCTGCTAATGGTTATTTTACAAATTATAGATGGTTGTTGTAAGGAGCAGGCCCTTAACAGGACCGACTCCATAGTTGTAATAGGAAAGAAAACAAGTCTGAAGTGAAGTTGTTTTGAAGTGCTGTGATAACCAGAAGTTGTTTTGAAAACCTTATGAATCAAAATATTTGTGCATTAAAATAAGTTGTTTTGAATAAGTGTGATAACCAGCTGTAATGAAATCATAGCCCCATAGATAACCAGACACATCTGGTTATCTGCTGTGTACTTCAGAAGTAACCCTAATTCAAGCATAAAAAAGGAGCCCTTGGCTGGAGCACTTCGTCACACTGGTAGCCATGGTTACCTAGCATGATCCTCCATTCAGGCCTCCTCTGCAGCTGAAAGACCAAACATTCTGCTGCACCCAATCATCAAAGCAGCAGCCGAGAGACCAGCGCCCCTATCTTCGTGGTCAAGCACTCTCTGGACCTAACCTGCTAGAAACTATAGTCATAAGGACTCAGGTCGTATAACTCATGAATAATGATGTACTTATTGCTATACTTATTTCCTTGGTAATTAGCAATTTATTATTTGTGTTAACTGTGCTGACATTGATAGAGTCAATGCATAGGAAATGTAGCAATACCTCATTGTTACAATAGCTTTATTTAGCATTGGCAATAATATATTGTTTGCTGTGCATTATTAAAGAGCAATTAAATATCAAACCTCTGTCTCTGGTGTACTCTCTCCCCTCTCGTGAAACTGATCATCTCACAGTCAATCCTGTATACGATTCCTGAGTGGAGAGGACCTATCGCTCCTCTCCCAACAGGGACCCTAAAACCTTATCACAACCTGCTCACGACAGATAACATACTGGGCTTGCAACAGTTGTCATTTTAAGGGATAATTTGGGAATGGTCATAATTTTGAACACAGAGGAAATAGATGGGATGGATTACTAAATTTTCTTTAACAAAACATTGTGTAGCCATAATCTTATATTGGTAGAAATCTTTGTAATTGATGTAAAAATAGAAGTTATAATCTCTTACACTGGCATAGAATTTATATATTGATATAGAATTAAGGTTTTCATTGGTATGAATATGTATTTTGACACAAAATTTGAAATTAACATTGTTATTCTTAGATAGGCATTGTGCCTATACTGGCTGGTTTTGTATGTCAGCTTGACACAAGCTGGAGTTATCACAGAGAAAGGAGCCTCCCTTGAGGAAATTCCTCCATGATATCCAGCTGTAAGACATTTTCTCAATCAGTGATCAAGGAGGGGAGGTCCCATTGTGGGTGGTGCCATCCCTGGTCTGGTAGTCCTGGGTTCTATAAGAAAGCAAGCTGAGCAAGCCAGGAAAAGCAAGCCAGTAAATAACATCCCTCCATGGCCTCTGCATCCACTTGTGTCTCCAAGTTCCTATCCCATGTGAGTTTCTATTCTGACTTCCTTTGATGATGAACAGCAATGTGGAAGTGTAAGCTGAATAAACCCTTTCCTCCCCAACTTGCTTCTTGGTCGTGATTTGTGCAGGAATAGAAACCCTGACTAAGACAATGCCTATGCAACTCATCTAAGAACAATATGATTAAGTAATGCAAGTTAAGTGCCAGATAGTAAACTCACGGTTAGGTTAGATTCTAATTTAATTATAATAAAATGCTTCCAATTTACTCTAATAAAAATGGCTAAGTGTAGTTAAGGTTTAACAATTCAACATTGTGGGGAGCCCACAGAAGGCGGCTATCATCCTTGCAGCCATCTTGAGCCATATACCCTGATAAGAGACTTGATTACAATAGCCTACAACAGCTGAGCACACTCTGATAACATCTTGTTTTAGATACTCAGGATTTTCCTTTGGGTGTGTGAGACTTAAATGTGTGTGACTTAAGGGCATGACTTAGAGATCAAATTTAGAGACAAGGCCTAAGGGCATGACTTAAAGGTGTGACTTAGAGGTGTGGTTTAGAAGTGAGACATATAAAAGGTGAGAGGCAGACAGAAGAAATGAGTAGGAATTAGGCATTGAGGAAGAAGACACTTGGACTAGAGAACTCGGAAGAAGAATTATTAGACATTAGGCACTTAGCACTTGGAGAAAGAACTTGGAACTTGGAGGCACTAGGGACTAGGAACTAGGGACTAGGAACTCAAGACTTGGGACTTGGAGAGAAGAAGAAAGACTGAAGAATAAACGGGATTGAATCACACTCTGTCTGGTCTCCATTCCTCGAGTCCGTCCTCACTCTCTTGCTGAACCCTGACCCACAGACCGGAGCAGCTTGGGGCAGTGCAGGCTCTAACAACTTAGCCCCCAAGGTTTTTGGCAGTGCAGGTTCCAACATTGACAGAATGGTCTGAGACATTTTGGCCCCCAAATGTGGGGTTGTGCAGTTCTCAACATTTCTAGCCCCCAAGTGTGGGACAGCTCAGGCCGAAACACAACATATTTTACATAGATAATCCTCAAAAACACCAGAAATCCATAGAATGTGACAATTAATGTTATTTCATTATTAAGGATCATTTGACAATGAGACATGTCTGCTCCTGACAGCTTCCCCATTCTCTTTCAAATAAGAATTGAACATCTTTTCCTCCAAGTAAGTTTGTTTCTTGTGGCAAGGTAGCCACAGGGCAGAAATTGCCTAGTCCATCTCCAGACAAAATACTGTCCAAAAAGAACAAACAGATGTGAGATAGTCAACTGCTAAGCTTTGCTAATACAGGGTAAGCTAGTCCTTTTCATATTCCCTGCTTCATAAAAGGACTGTCAGATGATCCTGGGCCAGAAGACTGAAGACAGATGCTCCAACATTATAAGAAATTGGGGGGTTCTCCAGGTAATCAGCTCTCTCTACAAAGTTTGAGAAGCTATGTTTGGTGCTTCCTATATACCCAGGTCATGTTTAACTTGTTCTCAGATTTCTGACAGGGTTGAAGACTAATTATAGCCCAATAAGCAAACTTAAGTTGTTTACAATTAAAAACATGATATAGAGTTGAAAGCATGGTTTTCAGATTGTGTTACAGGCTAAAATCTAAACATAATTCAGGGATAGAATTGTAACTCTATAAGTTAGGAATGATGGTAGAGTACTTTAACTGACAAATATGATGGACTGGATGTTAATTGTATATCATACTTTGCAGTTTACTTAATTGTTATGGTTTTGCTCAATTTATGTCTGAAAGGAGAGGGTTTTTTATTGGACAGAAAAAGTGAGATGTAGAGGGTGGTTCTGATGTTTTGATCGAGAATCTGTATTTACTGAGGCTGAAGATCCTTGCCTGCAATTGGTTTTTGATCTATCAATAAAGATGCCAGTAGCCAATGGCTGAGCATGGGGTGGGACATGGAGAGTCGTGTGGGTGGGACTCAGAGAGAATAGAGAAGACTGGAGAGAAAAGAAGGGAAAGCATTAGTGGAGGAGATAAAACCAACCAGCAATGTGAGTTTTGGGGTAAGTGTCCTCTGGCCACTTCCCCAACTGGGCCTGGGGTAGCAGGGGAAGGTTTAGGAGTGCCCAGTCATTGCATTAACCAAGGCATTCAAAGAATAGCTGGAATGTGTGTGTGTGTGTGTGTGTGTGTGTGTGTGTGTGTGTGTGTGTGTGTGTGTGTTTTCTATTTGTGGATCTGAGATAGCTCCTGGGCAGGTGCATGGGTGTGACCAGCCAACAACACAAAGTGGTGTAACAATAACTACATACAACAGATAAATGCATGGGGAAAGAGAGAAATCTGATATCTATATTATATACTGTGTATATAGAAAAACTAAAAGAGTCTCTGGCCAAGGTTTCAAACATTAAAAAACTTAGTAAGACTGATTGACCCCATATCAATTATGTCATAATCGGCTATATTAATCTGCTATCAATAATCAGAAAATTAAAATTATTTTCTTACTTGTGTTTGTAGAGGGGGGAGACATACATGACATGGTGCATCTGGGAGATCACAGAACAACTTTTAGAAGTTAGTTTTCCCCTTCCATGTAATCATGGGCCTTTTAATGCCTGCCCCAGTTCCCAGAGGCTTATATTTATTTACAATGCTTTTTGGCCTTAGCTGAGGCTTGCTCCCCAACTAGCTCTTACCTTATGTTAACCTATTTATACCATTATATGTCTGCCACATGGCTGGTTATCTCTCCTCAGTTTCATACATCTGACTTTCTCCGAGTCAGGGAGGCAAATATCCCATGCCTCTCTTTTTCTCAGAGTTCCTCTCTCTGCCAGATGTCCCACCTCACTGTCCTGCATTTTGCTATAGGGTATAGGGTATAGGCTTTTTATTTTAACCAATCAGATGGTGCCTTAGACAGGCAAAGGAGAACAGAGAAGCACCCTCATACAGTGTCTAAATACATCACTCCAACACTTCCACAAGCCCGGAGGATAAGGTCTAGGTTTCTATCCTCAGCAGCAGGAGCCTTTACCACTCAGCCACTCAGATGGCTGAAAAGGAACACTTTTTGGAGGAATATTTTTAACAGCATCAAGCTTTGTAATGATTTTTAGATAATTTATGGATATAACCTTAATAAAAATTAAAGAAAACAAATCAGTGGAAGTAATATTCTAAAAAGACGTTAGTCACTTCCAGCTGCTGGTTATTTGGTTGCTGTAGAAAAAAACTGCCCAACATGACATCACTTCCTCCAGACCTCACTAAGCCTTCAGTGATGAAGTAAATGATGGCTACATCATCTTCACACATGGCTAAAATAAGTGAGAACAAAAGCCACTCCTGGGACCTGAGGCCTAACTTCAAAGTCCAGAATCCTTGAGGGCCATTGGGCTTTTGTTTTTCTGTTCTGTCTGTTCTGTCTGTTCTGTCCTGTTCTGTCTGTTCTGTCTGTTCTGTCTGTTCTGTCTGTTCTGTCTGTTCTGTTCTGTTCTGTCTGTTCTGTTCTGTCTGTTCTGTTCTGTTCTGTTCTGTTCTGTTCTGTTCTGTTCTGTCTGTTCTGTTCTGTCTGTTCTGTTCTGTTCTGTTCTGTTCTGTTCTGTCTGTTCTGTTCTGTCTGTTCTGTTCTGTCTGTTCTGTTCTGTCTGTTCTGTTCTGTCTGTTCTGTTCTGTCTGTTCTGTTCTGTCTGTTCTGTTCTGTTCTGTCTGTTCTGTTCTGTCTGTTCTGTTCTGTCTGTTCTGTTCTGTCTGTTCTGTTCTGTTCTGTTCTGTCTGTTCTGTTCTGTCTGTTCTGTTTTGTTCTGTCTGTTCTGTTCTGTTCTGTTCTGTCTGTTCTGTTCTGTCTGTTCTGTTCTGTCTGTTCTGTTCTGTCTGTTCTGTTCTGTTCTGTTCTGTCTGTTCTGTTCTGTCTGTTCTGTTCTGTTCTGTTCTGTCTGTTCTATTCTGTTCTGTCTGCTCTGTTCTGTTCTGTTCTGTCTGTTCTGTTCTGTTTCTATAGTTTATGTCATTTATCATGTTTGTCCCACATTTCCTTTAGATAGCATGATGTTTTGCAAAATACTGACCCCTTTCACCACAATAATTTCAGTCTTAATTAGGACCACACTTTAAAGACCTTGACACAATATATTATTTCCAGTGTTATAACTAGAAAGCAAAATGTATTCTGGTATTTATGAAATATAGCCGATATTTTTCCCACATAATTGTGATGAGCTCTCCTATTTTTCATCTACTGGGAAGTTGTTGAATTATGACTCAAAATGTTCATAGCATTCTGGACATTGATGTCTTAGAGATAGGGATGCCAAAAATACTCTCTAACTACAAGCAGCAATGGATTGTTAACTTTTTCTTAACCCTTCATGGATTCATTGAGCACATATTTACCTGTCAACCTAAGTGGAAATTGAACAGAACAAGAACCAAGATTCCTGCTTTCATTCTAGCATTCACACCAGAAAACCTGACATCTCCAACTCTAGCAGGATTACCAAATCCATGGGGAACTCCATGCAGTGTGTTCTACAAGTGCCAGCCTTCTCTTTTAATAACTGGCTAAATAGCAACACTTGCTACAGAGTCTGCTACACTTTTTAGTTTGAATATGGATAGAGAAAGTGAAGAATGTCTTTGTAGTCCGTGAGCAGCACGTTGTCGCAGGAGCTGTCAAAATGATGGCACCTATTAAAACAGCTGCAACTTCTTTTCCCCCTCATCCTACAACCATGAGTTACAGTCAAAGGAGCTGTCCACAGCAGTGGAACCTTCTCTCTAGCCTCCTCAAGTAGTTCAGAATCAGCCTGGAACAGAGCAAGGTTCTAGCAGGCCTGAGTATGGTAGGAATGGTATTTCATGACAGGGTCCTGCCCAGATAGCTCATTGTCAGTGCTTAACAGAGGCAGGCAGATCTCCGAATTTTTTTTTGCAATGTTTAAAAAAAATGTGCTTGCTCTTTCTTAAGAATCAAAGGGTAGGAGTCTTAGAATGCTGATTCATAGGGTAATCAAAAGGGAACCTGGAGTAAATGACTGCATTGATATGTAAAATAAAGACTCGCTTAAGATCTGCAGGAGAGGAGCTATCTAGAACAGCAAGGGAGACCTACTTGGGAAACTGTCTTGAGGAGAATGGAGAGAGAGAGAACTGTCTGGAGATCTCCAGAGAAAGGAAAATAGAGAGAAAATAGTCTGGTAGAGCTGTCCTGTGCTGCATATAGACTGCCAGCTTTGAGCCATGATTTTACTTTGAGTTGTTTGTTTTTACTACTCCGTACACCCCTTCTCTCAAAATCCCTCTCCAAGCTGAGGCTGGTCCTTGGCAGAAAACAATTACAAAAATTATGAAAACTATAAGTTATGATAAACATTTATAATGTACAGTCCATTTATATTTAGCAACTTAGATAAAGTATTCTATCATCTATCCTATCTTGGTGAGTTTAGAGTTCTGATTCTAAATAATTTTCTATCCTAACTTGTATTATTAACCTATAAACATCATAGACCTAGAGCATCTTCTTAAATTCTAAACAATTTAAGCTTGTAGTAAGACTATGACTATCTAGTCTCTTCCATCAGAGACCTGGAAAGTAATAAATATTACCTGAGTATGCAGGAAGCACAGGGACACAGCTTCCAAGAATTATAGAAATGACAGAGAAAGCTGACTGACTGGGCAGTCCCCAATATTCTCTACAATGTTAGAGCATCTGTCTCCAGCCTTCTGGCTTAGGTTATCTGCCACACCTTATGTGAAGCAGGGATTATGAAGGATTTGCTTACCCTGCTTTGGCAGAGGTTGGCAATCTATTATTTTTCTTTTATTTGTCTTTTTTGAGCAGTATTTTGTCTCCAGATGACTTTAGGGCATTTTGTTTGCCCAGTGGGTCGTTTGCCATAATTGAAGCAACTCCGTGTAGAGGTTATTGGTGCTCATCAACTTCTTTGAAGTGGAATGGGATACTGTCAGGAGCAGATCTGTTTCATAGTCAAAAAATAAAAATAATGAAATTAATTTGAATGCCATATTCTATGGATCTCTGAGGTTTTGAAGATCTTCTATTTATAGACTATCTGAATTGTCAAATTATTGTTTATTCTTAGCTATTTACTATCTGAATAACCTTGAAAACATTTTTTTTGCAAATAACTAAACTAGTATCTAATATGACCATGAGTTTGATTACCTAACTATTAACTTGCATTACTTAATTATTTTAAACAGTTTGTAATAGTCATTAAAAGGACTGGGACTGAACCTTTTATTTTAAAAAGAGTTGCATATCATAATACCTATACGTGTTGAATAATACAAATATTATGTTGTAACAAATTAACCTTAAATTTTGTATCAATATACAAAGATGTATACCAATTAAAATCTTAAACCTGTATCAGTATACAAACTTTTGTACCAATGTAACAAAATATAGCCTTGATTTTGCATCAAAATATAAAGATATCAACCAATGTAATATTATGGCTATAAAAATGTTTTTTTGTTTGTTTAAGAGTAGATTCAGGCCAGGCAGTGGTAGCGCACGCCTTTAATCCCAGCACTTGGGAGGCAGAGGCAGGCGGATTTCTGAGTTCGAGGCCAGCCTGGTCTACAGAGAGTTTCAGGACAGCCAGGGCTACACAGAGAAACCCTGTCTCAAAAAACAAAACAAAAATAAATAAATAAATAAAATTTAAAAAGAGTAGATTCAGTAATCTACTCATTTAAGTTTAATTTCCTATAATATCCCTTTTTCTTGTCAACCTTCTTCCCTTTAGCTAAGAAAGAAAGGATAGAGAAAAGGAAAGAGAGAAATTCCCTGGGTTTAATATTTTTATTTAGTTTCCTTCCTGTCTAATACAATAAATATTTGTAAATCATCCCCTAGAATGACAATATATCAATGACTCATAAAATGACCAAAACTATCCACCCCAACTTAAGGGAGAGTATGGCAGTCTTCTTATAACTGCTTCCTGCTTGAGGCAAAGAATTTCTGTTTGGGGGCCCAGAAATTGGAAAAGTGGTTAAGTCAAAGAAAGCTAGCTGGAATCATTTGTTGTCCAGTCTCTGTGCTGATGGCATAACTGAAGTCCTGACTGGAACAGTCTGAAAGGCTGGATGAACTGAGCAGTCCTTTTTGAAGATGTTCTGGAAGCGAGTCTCTGGAAACAGCATCTGTTTGATGCAGGACCATGCAAGAAGCGGGAACAGCAGCTCTCAGCATCTCAGGATCCCCAAGGGTGAATCCTGTCAGGGTTGCCCTCTTGGTCTTTCATTCTGCAACATATAAACCTTACAAGCAATATATAATTCTATAAAGACACTTCTATGAAATGTGCAGGGTGTATAGATCAAATAAGGATGAACTTTTGTTCTTTGAGCAGGTGAAAGACAATTGTCTTTCTTTAAAAGTTAGTTTGATCATATAATCAATCTGCAATATAAATCTCCATTCATGCCATATGAAAGAATGGTATATTATAATAAGTCATGAGAATTCTATAGCCAACAAGATTTATTGGCCTTGTAAATATATCTGTCTGGAGACATATATATGCCCCAGTCAGTTTCAGGGTTGTTTCAATAGAGGGTTTAGTAATATGCATTACCAATGTATTTGGTCCTTTTGATTTTCTCCTGTCTGCAGCTGAGATCTTCAGTGGGTCTCCCTCTGTCAAATCTGATCTTTATTACTTAGAAGGAGTCCAAAGCCTTTTCTTTTTTATTAACATATACAGAACCTCCCTTCCACACAGCATGTCCTTTGTCTAGCAGTCTGAAGTCATTAAAAACATAAATTATTCAATTTAGCAGCCCCCTTTTTACCTAGGTTTGCTTTATTTTGACCTCTCATAGAGGATGTGTAATACCATCATGACCATTGATAATTTAATTGATAATTTAAAACAAAACTATTATTATTATTATCATCATTATTATTGTTATTATTATTATTATTATTATTATTATTATTATTATTATTATTATTTTCATAGTAGTAGTAGTATTAGTAGTAGTTTTGAGACAGCATTTCTCTGTGTAGCCTGGGCTGATTTAGATTTGCTCTCTAGATTAGGCTGGCCTTGAACTCACAAGGAATGCATCTGTCTCTGCCTTTGTTTCCCAAGTATTAAGATCAAAGGTCTGGATTGATTTATTTATTATCTATGTAAAAGCATTTATATCAATTCCTATTTCTTTCTCCTTCCTTTAGAGATTATTATCTTTAATAATTTAAAACAATTTAAAACAATTATTATTTATTAAGACAGGGTTTCTGTAGCAGGATACTTATTCTGCTACATTGAATTCACAGTGGAGCTTAGTGATTAGGCAGTAGAAGAGGAGGTGGAGCTGGGAGAGAAAGAGAGGAAGGGGAGGGGAGAAAGAGAGGAAAAGGCTATCAGCCATGGAGAACCATGGAAAGCTGTCCTGGGTAGCAACTTCTATCAAAAGGTTAGATATTGGGTAACAATTCTAATTGTGTGGGCATCTTGTTGATTGAATATTCCTAACTATATAAATCCTTTAGATAATCATTAAGTTTTAAGAGTCTCATTTCTACCGGGTACTGTGAGGATGGTAGATATTGTCTGGGGTTCAGCTGAGCTTTGTGGATACAGTGTGGGGGATTAGCAGAGCCATCCCCCACTCCGGTGTCTCGTGGGTACCAGAGCCTGAGCATCTAGCTAGCTGGAGCCCTGGTCAGAGCCAAGGAGCACTGCGAACATGTTGGCTGCCCAGGAACAAGCCACACTGGGCGCTGTTTTCTAAATATCACCCCTACAGGTTTCCGTATATAGCCTGGGCTGATACAGATTTGCTCTGTAGATTAGGCTGGCCTTGAACTCACAAGGAACCTATCTGTCTCTGCCTTTGTCTCTCAAGTATTGATATCAAAGGCATGAATTTGTTTATTTTATTATTTATTATTTATTTTATTTGTTTATTATACCCCCTTTTCTAAGTTTAATATTCTTCTCTATATTCAATTTCATTTAAATTCTTTTATTTACTGTATAAGCATATTCCCAAGCCATCACGATCTGGTGTCATGCTGAGCCGTCACCATTTTTCCCATGGGAGTCCACATTTAAGGAAACCAGTTGCTTAAGGTAGCGTTGACACCTTAATTCGTTCTATTCTCTCTCTTTTTTTTTTTATTATAGGAGGCATGCCACCTGCTATCCTCCCTCTCTGAGGGGCAAGATTTTGCCTGCTTCACTGAACAGCAGGGGCTTTCAGCTACAGCTGCCTTTCGAAAGTGATCAGTTCAGGGGCATAGCTGTATTTTAGTTCACGCTTTAATTCCTTCATCAAACCAGCATTTCAACCATTGCTGGAACTCTGCAAACTTGGGGAAAACCTAACCTTGCTAGAACCATTTCTCCCTGCCTTCTTATTCTTAAAGTGGCAGTGTGTATTTTATTCAAGACTCTGAAATCAATTTTGTTAAAAATAAGTTCTTGCCACACTTTGGTTCACCAGATCTCAAATTAGAATTTCTACCCTGATTTGAACATTCAGTTCCCAGATAAAAGACACAACACTTCTATATTTATAATAAGCCTATACAGCATTAGAGCTGGTCAATATCTATCCTCTAAATTGTTAGTTTTTACCTATCAATAACCCCAAGTCATGACTTACCATGCTCCAGGTTGACCACTCTTACTCCGATTGGGCAGCCCACACTGCCAGTTTTTAAGATCCCTTGCCTTATGGCATCTTCCTTGTGGTCTTCCTCTAACCCCAAGCCATATCTCTTTTTTGTCCAGCTATAGGCTGTAGGCATCTTCCTTCACCAATCAGGGATAACTTGGGGGCATGGGGAAGGCTACATAGTGTCACTTGGGTTTACTTGTGGATTCTTTCTTCCCTGGGGGCTACCAGGCCTTGGAGGCCAGTATTTAGCATAACAATTTAGCAAAAGACCAAACCTCAACAGCTGTGGTCAAATATCTGATCAGAAGTAACTTATGGAGGATTGATGTTTGATTTACAGTTGAGGGGATTCAGCCCGTCACAGCAGGGAAGGCTTGACTATGGGAACATGAGATCATGTTCCTACCTAGAACAGGAAGTCATATAACTACCAGGAAACAGACTAAATAGGAAGTGGGACTAGACTATCAAACCTCGATGCCCTTACCCACAGTAACCGACTTTCTCCAATCCCAATTCCCAAAGCTTCCACAACTTTCTAAACTTAAGAGCCCAAGGCAGGGTGGGGTGGGGTGGGGTGGGGGGTGGGAGGAGTATGTCATGAACAAGACACAGTGGGCTAAGTATGTCAAAGTATTTTGAAAGAGGAGCATTTGTAAATGGAGTTTAGTAAACTCTATTAGTTATTAATATGACCTGCCCAGCCCCCTAGTAATCAAGGCAAATTTTAATAAAAAATCAGCTCTAGTACAGTTACTGGGGGATTACCCATAATCTATATTTCTATTCACTAGACTACTTGCAGCTGCATTACCCAAGGTACTTGTTCTTTGAATCTCACCCACATGACTTCTGGTCCAGCAGTGTATACTGGGAGAGTATTTTACTTGAGCATGTGCTCCTGGTCTATCATGTCTAATGGAGACATCTTGTTCCCTCCTTCTCCTTCCTACTTCATTCTTCTTCCTCCTTGCTCCTTGTAGGCCCTACCTGTGACCCCAGCCAGGCAACTGAAAACCCAGCTATCTCCATTCCTCCAGTAATTGTCTGTAGCCATTTTTTTAAACCAACAAGGTGGTTTTGGTTTTTCGAGACAGGGTTTCTCTGTGTAGCCCTTGCTGTCCTGGAACTTACTCTGTAGACTATGCTGGCCTCAAATTCAGAAATCTGCCTGCCTCTGCCTCCCAAGTGCTGGGATTAAAGGTGTGTGCCACCACTGCTCAGCTTAACCAACAGTTTTAAACTGGGAATCAAGGGTTACACAACAAAAGCCAGTATGTGGGAATGTGCTCACCTTGGGGCAACCAGATCTTGGGATACAGAATTTAGCATTTGAACACATATCAGCACTAGACCAACCCCTAATACTTCCCCCTTTTTTGTCTAAATAAAAAGGTTCTTTCTCTTACAATAATAAATGACATACAGTAGGAACAAATATGAAACAATTATGAAAATCATCAAGTAAGAATTACATTTGAAGTCCAGTCCATTTGTATTTGGCAACTTTAGATAAAGTGTTCTATTATCTTTCCCACTTGGGTGAGTTTAGAATTTCATACCTAAATAATTTTCTATCAAAACTTGTATTACTTATTTAAAAATGTCTTCTTAGACCTAAAATACCTTCTTAAATCCTAAACAACTTAAGCTTAATTGTGAGCCTATCTTCAACCCTATCTGAGACTTGAGAAGGAATAAATATTACCTTGGTATGCAGGAAGTGCAGCCGAGCAGCTTCTAAAACTAAGAAATGGCAAAGGAACTTGCTGCCTGGACAGTCCCCCAGAATTTCTCTAAAATATTGGAGCAACTATCTTCAGCATCCTGGTCCAAAATATGTGCCAAATCTTTAATGAAGCAGGAATTTTGAAGATCTGCTTACCCTGTTTTGGCAGAGTTCAGCAGTTGACTTTCCTCCATCACATTGGCCCACTTCAGACAGCATTTTGTCTGCAGCCAGAGTGATGGTAATTTTTGCCTAGTGGCATCTTTCCACATTTGAAGCAATACCATATGGAGGATTTCTGATGCTCTTATCTTCTTCCAAGTTGAATGGGTTGCTGCAGGCTTAGATTTTTCAAAACATACTTTAATAATGGTTCTTAAATGCTTTAACCTCACTTATAGCCTACCAACCACCAGAGGTAGTGGAAAGGAAAGGTCAATAGAGCAAAGGGGGGGGGTGTGGACTTGTTTAGAAATAGTTCTTTGGGGGCTGATTCCAATCTTTGTTGTCAGGATATCAGCAGTTTAGTTCACACAAATCAGCAGTAGCTCAATCCACTCACAAACATCATTCATGAATTAGCAATGTCAGTTCAATCCAGAAGCAAGCTGCACACTCTGCCAATCAGCCCGTGTCTGTAGAAGTGGCAAGAAGCTGCTGGAATATCACAAGAAGTTCTTTGGTGAGTTTCTGTCTACAAAGTCATGACAAAAATTATCACCAAAGAAGGCAAGGCAAACCAATGTCACAGCATCATCAGTGAAGACCAGCAGCAGCAAAGCCCAATGACCACCAGCAAAAAGTTGCAAAGTGAACCAATGCCAGAGCATTGTCCACTGTCTGTTAGGTTATACTTATATCCTTTCCAAACATTATGTCTCCTCTCAAGCATCTGCTCCAGCAAAACACCACATGCCCCCTTTCCAGGCAGCTTCCAGAAAAATTTCCTCCCATATATCTGCTTCAGCAAAATATCCTCTCAGGTATCTGCTTCAGCAAAACATCCTCTCATAGGACAATCTCCCAAAAAAATCATGACACAACTGAGTCTCCAAAGAAACCATAAATTTCCACTCCGGGGTGCTATCAGGAGCTGATATGTATTAATGTCAAAAAGGCCTTACATCTATAATAAGAAAACTTTAAAAGCCATATTCTGTAAGTCTCTGAAGTTTTTTGGGAGACCATCTATCTAGCCACAGTATATCTAAATAGGCAAACTTTTTTTTTTTTTTTTTTTTTTTTTTTTGCTATTTGCTGTCCATTCAACCTAGAGCGCATATTTTGTGATAAACTAGTCTAGTATCTAACATGACCATGAGTATGATTGCCTGATTATCTTTTTTCCCCCATGAAACTCAGCGAGAGAGTCACATGGGAAGAGGGAGAGAACAGCAGGATTCGAACTCGGGAAGAAGGGCACAGCTGCCCTCTGCAGGCCAGCACCTAAGCCGCTGCACCACCGCTGGCTTGCTGTGATTGCCTGATTATCAACTTGTACCTTTTAATTGTTCTAAACAGTTTGTCATAGCAGTTTTTAAAGGGACTAGCTTCACATTACACCTTCAATTGAACTGTACAGATCCAATACCTTTTATAAGAGTTGAAACATAATATACAGTAAGTTGTAGCAAAAATAACCTCAAATTTTGTATCAATGTATAAAGATCTATACTAATGTTTCAAAATATAACCTTAATATATATCAATATTTAAAATCATACCAGTAACAAAATATGTTCTTAATATGTATCAATATACAAAGATCTATACCAATGTGGCATTATTGGTTATAAAATGTCCTTTGGTTTAAGAGTAGATTAAATAATCAACCCCATTTTCCTCTTTTTTCTATATTATTCCTGTATCCACCTTTTTTCTTTTCTACCTCTTTTTCCCTACATAAGAAAGGATAGAGAAGCTGGGCGGTGGTGGCGCATGCCTTTAATCCCAGCACTTGGGAGACAGAGGCAGAGGCAGGCGGATTTCTGAGTTCGAGGCCAGCCTGGTCTACAGAGTGAGTTCCAGGACAGCCAGGGCTACACAGAGAACCCCTGTCTCGAAAAACCAAAAAAAACCAAAAAAAAAAAAAAAAAAAAAAAAAAGGTTTGGGAAAGGAAAGAGAAAATTACCTAAGTCTAACCTCTTATACCTTTGTTTTCTCCTTGGCCAGTACCATTTAATAAGTGGCAATCAACCCCTTTATAATGACAAGCATCCAACATCCAATAGAACACTGAACAACCAAATCCTACCCATCGCACCTTAAGGGAATGGGGTGTTGCGCCCTTAAAACTTCTTCCTGTTGATTTGGAGCAAAGTATTTCTTTGGGAGGCTCAAGAAGATTGGGAAAATGGATGGGCTTAAGAAAGCTAGATGTAGCATCTGTTGTCCAGTCTCTGCATACTGAGAGAGTTCAGGCTTACATGAAGTCTTAACTGGATCAGTCTGTAAGGCCAGATGAATTGAGGTCATCTGGGGTCAGCAGCTTTTTTGAAGCTGATCTGGAAGCAAGTCTTTTGAGGAAACAGCATTGAAGCAGTCTGAGGCAGGATTAGGCAGGAAGCTGGAACAGTAAGCCTCAACATCCAGGACGGTGAATCTTGTCAGGGCTTTTTTTCTGGTTTTTATTTCCTGTGAACATATAAGTTCTTGCAAATAATATAGAGTTTTGTATTGACATATATATGGAATGTGCAAGGTGCCCAGCTCAGTTAACAAAGATTCTTCATTCTTTGTTTGAGCAGGTAAAGGCATCTGTCTTTCCTATGCTAGTCTGGATTGTAAACCAAACTGCAATATACATTTTTATGTATGTCATTCCAAAGAATCACATGATAAAACCTGAAGACTTTGTAGTCAACAAGATTTATTGACTACACATAGATATTTATGTCTTAGCTGGTCTCAGAGCTGGTCCAATATAAAGGGACCAGCACATACATTTTCTGTCTTGTTCCTTTTGATTTTTTTCTTGTCTGTAGCCAAGATCTTCAGAGGATCTCCTCTGTCAAATCTTATTTCCAATAATTTGGGTAGAAGACATAGATTTTCTCTTCCTGTTGAAACAGATGTAAAATCTCCCCAACACAACATACCTTCTCTTTTCCATTTTGGAATTAGGATTTCTATAGGTTAATCTAATTTCAGCAGTCCTTATAAAAGTCCATTGCTTTGGCACCTATCTCATTGACTTTTTAAAAGTTCAGAGTCGACAGAGTACCATTTAGCCTATCCTTGGGATAACCATTATCCCCTCTTTGTTCTGTGAGCATCTCCCTAACATTTTTGTTAGATCTCTCTACAATGGCTTGACCTGTAGGACTTTATATTTGGAATGAATATTTATATTTGGAACAGGCTTTATGCCAGGACATTTATAAAATCGCTGTTTTCTAATGGATACACATGCCTAAGCATCATCAGCTTCGCTCAACAAGGACATTCTCAAGACAGTCGCCATCTTTAACAAATGTGTAAGCCCGGAATCATCTCTTTCAGAATTCTGAATGTGCATCGATAGCATGATGCATCAAAACATGTTCATATCTCAGTTCTCCAAACTCCATAAAACAGACCTATTCTATTGTGTGACATTGTTTTAAGGTGGCATCTGTATGACATTGTTTTAAGGTGGCATCATTAAGTAGAACCTGGATTCCTAATATTGTATTTATGGGCTGCTGTGTTAATTCTTTAAGCCTCTGTAGATTTTTCTCATCAGGAACTGCCTCTTTTGATTTTATTGTACGTTCCAGATTAGATTCCTCTGAAGATTCCCTATTTTGATTCAAAGAATCTTTCAACCTCTGTTCTATGGTCTTCAGTATAGCATCTAATTTCTCAGTCTCTTCTTTGTCTGAGTCTGTATTATTTTTCTTTCCCTATGTTTTGTCTCTGATATCTCAGCCTTTTCTTTAGTCTGATTTATAAATTTGTTTAAAAGTTCTCTAAGTCTTATTTCCAAATTTCAGTTCTCTCATTTTGCCTTCATTCCACCAACATGGACTCTGAAACCATAAGCACAATTAAGTCCTCTGAGACCACTAGCCAAATTAAATATTTTCTTTCATAAATTGCCTTGCTCATGATGTAATTACAGCAATATAAAAGTAACTAAGACACTGGCACAACCTAGAGACACCTTTAAGAATGTTTCAATTGAGCAATTACCTTTATCATAGTGATCTATAGGCATGTATATGATAGATTGTCCTGATTTTCTTCCTGCATGCAGGAAAGCGCATCCTATTGTCTGCAGGACCATTTCCTCTGAGCCAGAATGTAAGCCTGCAAGCAGCATTCCTCCATGGTTCAAGCCTTCTGTGAGTGTTACAGCTCTTGGGGGGGTGGGGGGAAGGTTTCCCCAAAGTGTTACAGCTCTGAAGGGAAAGGTGTCCTGGCAGTTGAGAGCCAAAGAATACCACAAAGTTACACCACACCACAAACCTCACATGAGATTTATTGAGAGGGAAGAACCCAGGAGGGTATCTGCCTCTGCTCAGGCAAGAAGCAGCAGAGAACTGAGCAGAAGAGAGGGCTTATATAGGATTTCTTGAGGGTGGGATACGGCGGAGTTTTTCAAGGTGGAGATTGGTGGGATTTTTTTCAGGCTGCATGTCTGCCTCGAATCTGGGGTGCTGGAGTGCCACCGACAAACTGCTCAGGGGAGGCAGAACACAGTCCGTGGTAGGCATCCCAGCCCATGCTTCCTCGGATGAAAAACAGGAAGCTCTGGGATGGAGAGGATGTGGAATCCCTCTCGGCTGGCATTGGCGATTGAGACGGGTTTTTGTTAGTCTTTTTGTGTGTTAACAATGAGACTAGAGAGAAAAGGTCAGAAATGGCCACTGTGGTTGTTGTGCTCTCACTTGTGCTCTCATGGCAGTGTGTCTATTTTTAGGTTGTTCATCGCTGGCGTGTTAGAAATCTGGGAGACTTGGTCCAGCATAGGCTGGCCAAGTTGTCTGAATCTGTTAAATCTGAATCTGTGAAGACTGACCGTGTTGTCTGGTTATTGGAGTCTTACTTGGAAGGCAGAGGCAGGCGGATTTCTGATGCCTTCCCTTATTGTGTAACTTGGTCCCTGTGCCCGTGGCAGGGGCAAGAACTGTCTGTATCATCTGGTTTATGTGCCACCCGTGAGAGGGGTGAGCTATTTATGTTGTTTGTGTGTGTGTGTGTGTGTGTGTGTGTGTGTGTGTGTGTGTGTTCCTTGGCAGATTGCCTGTGTTAGCCATTAATCTACTGTGTTAAACATCTTGAGTTAAAAATAGGTAACATGATCGCGGGCAGAGAAAGAAATGAAGCTGCCGGTGCAAGAGTACTGCTGCAGAAAGGCGGGCAGGTCCTTTAGTAAGGGGCAGCCACCGTGGTTCCTGTTTGCGGTTTGGTTCGTGTTCCGACAGCCCGCCTACCACATATAGAGTATCCTCCAGGTAACACCACATGGAGGGCGCCCTCACCCAGCCCGCACTTGGCGGGCGACAACTCATGGTTCCCCAGCACAGCGACAGCGTGTGACAGCTACCTAGTTTGGTGTGTGTGGCTGTACTGGGTACCTTGAGGTCACTGCTGTAACAAATCGGCGGCATTCCACCTGCCGCCTATGAAGATAGATAGGGCCCAGGTGTTTAAAAACCTGGCAGTGGAGCCAGGGCAGCTAGACAAACAGCCCCAGCAAGATTATTTACCCGAGAGTTATAATTATATATTTTTATTAAGAAAGTAGTGAGTGAATAGTGCTGAGATTTTGAAAAAAAGGAAGAATAAATAAGTAGCGCTGAGACAAGTCACGTGATGTGACTCCAGCTTAGAAAGGCTGAACCAATAAACCTGCCTGCAGACAGATCAGACAGGTCAGACAGGTTGCCTGTTACAAGAAGTTACAGGCTCTCCTGTGTCAGAGAACCAAAAGAATAGGCCTCCATTTTGGTACAGATACAAATTTATAGTAAAAAGTAAGCTAGTTATCAAAGCAATAGATAGGCCAGGATCCCTCAGACACATAGATCTAGTGCCCAATATAGTCACCTAGATAAATCTAGTGGAGGAATACCCTTCCCCCGATAAAAAGCCTTTCTTCCACAAGACCCTTGTAGGTTCTGGTCCTCAGGAGTGAAGAACAAGAGAGGACACCGGAAAAAGAATGTTCCCTCAGACATGGAGACATGGAGACTCCATCAACTGATCAGGCCGTGGTCAGCAGCGGGTTATAGAAGGTAAGGGACACCCAAAGGCCCACGCCAGATCCCGTTGATAGATCTTATGTAAGAACATGAGACCCCACTAATTTCACCAAGGCACATGAGGTTAAGCAGGGATCAGGTGAGCTGCCTACAGCCTTTCTAGACATTCTGTCAGTATAGGCAAGGCTTCAGAGGCTAGAGAGATAACAAGATAAGTCATTAAAAGGTTTAGTGTAAGTCTGGAGAAGAAGAGTAGAGGAAAAGAGTGGAGAAGGTTTAGTATAAGTCTAGAGGAGAAGAGTAGAGAAAATAAAAGGTCTAGTGTAAGTTGCTGAGACTAGAGAGAGAGCTGAAGAAAGAGAAAGGTGACAGGAAAAAATTTACAGAAAGCAGAGAAGAGGGACTCCAATCAAAGGGAGATAAACTCTTTGAAAAAGACCAGTGTGCACATTGCAAGTAAAGGAGCCAGCTTCGAAGTCCAAGAGAGCCCCAACAAATAGAAGCCAGGGCCAGGAAATCCCAGGCCTTGAAAAACACCCCAAGTGGTGAAGATATTAGCTCTGTGTGAAGACAGCTATTGAGATAGACGGGGCGGCTTGGAGCCACCCAACTCTTGATAGACACAGGATCTTCCTCCAGGCCAATGGGCCAAAATGTATTCATGGACTATCCGAAAATGGTGGACTAAGAGATGGGCTGGGTATCCCTTTCATTTATGGTCATCCTAGACTGTTCCTACCCTCTGTCAGGTTGAGACTTACTCCCCAGTATTGGGCGTCCAGATATAACACTTCCTACCCGACAGGCTGCAACTAACTGACAAGAACTTACGGGTAGAGGAAAGGCTTCTCCTACTGAATCCAGCTGGGAGCCGAGGTAACCTGCTTTACAGACGGGAGCAGTTTTCTCCATGCTGGTCAGAGACAAGCCAGCACTACTACACAAATGTCATCTGGACTGACTCCCCACCCCTGAGATCATCGGTGCAGAGAGCAACCTTGGAACCTGGGGCCTACAAGCAGGTATGCTTTTGCCACAGCCCATGCCCGCAGGGCTATATACCAAGAGAGGAAACTCTGATGAAACCAGAAGCTGTAAATATTCGTTGCCCAGGACACCAAAAGGGGGAGACTCAGTGGCCTGAGACAATAACCGGACAGATCAAGTGACTTGTTACAGGAGCCCTTCCCGGTTTTGGGCCTAAAAGAGGCAATGGTGCACACAAGAAGGGAGAACTATACTCCCCAGAAAACAAAAGACATACCAGGCTAAATGCACAGATGGACTCTTAAGATATGAGTGCAACCAAACAGCCAAGAGATTTAAAGCGTATAAGGGACCTCAGGTTTTGAGCAAGAGAAATAATAAGACTTAGAGTAAGTAAGAAAATACCTAGGAGAAAACAGCCTAGAATAGGGACCTTCCCAAGGTTTCAAGTGTCCTAGGTAACTAGATCAGATAGCAGTTTTAAGGTAAGTTAGGAATTGTCAGAGATATTATAAGCTCTACTGTTTATACTGTCTCCGAAGCTCAGGACAGGTAGAGAGAATATACAAAACCCTAAAACTAAATACCCTCGGGAACTGGCACTGGCTAGACTGTCCCTTGTCCTTGTTCCATATCCAGAATGTCCCTTTTGTGTGAGAAATGATTTTTTTCAGGCTGCTAAGAGACTGTTCCTAGCGCTGGTGACCATCCGACCTCCTTGAAGTTTACCAACACCACCTGTGCCTGATGCCAACCTGAGAACATCCAGACGCCTGAATAACCCCCTGCTATTTAGCTCAAAGTCACCTGCTATTCTACAAGGCCAAAGAGCAGGCCTTGACTCCTAGAGACACAGGGATAATGCTGCCTTAGAGAGTGGGGCTTAGGGTGTATACACCCAAGGTTAAATGACAGTTTGTGATTCCAAGATTGAAATCGAAATGTGAATCTAGAGTTATATAGATTTGTTCCTTTTGCAATTTCTCTTTATTATATATGTGATTTTATGTGTATGTAGACAACTATGTGCCACAAAATATAGAAAAGTCAGAGGACAACTTTGAAAGTGTGTTTGAAAGAGATAGAATTTTTTTGAGACCCCTAGCTAATAAAATAGAGCCCGAGGACCCCTGCTAACAGATACTTAGTGCCTAAGATTGATAAATGGTGAGCTTGCAGTTCAAGATTAACCCTTTATATATCTACTTCTGTCTTAGATGAAGTCAAAGATTATTGTGTACTTGTCCAGCTAGTTCCCACTGAATGTGAGTTTGAGATACACCCTAGACGCTTCAGCAGGGAGCCTGTTTCCTTGACTCTAACTGTTACATTGAGACTAGGAGTGGCTGCGGGTATGGAGACAGGTGCTGCTAAGAGGACTAGACTTGCTGTTTCTTAAAGAAGTGTGTTGCTCTAAGAGAAGAATGTAAAGTTAGACCAGAGACAGAAAGATAGAGAGGCGCAGCAAAGTTTATTCGAGAGCTGGTTCAATAAGTCCCCTTGGTTGAGAACCCTATTATCCTCCCTTGCTGGACCTCTTGTGATTTTACTCTTGCTTTTACCATAGGCCCTTGCATTTAAATAGATTAGTAACTTTTGTTAGAGAAAGGATAAGTGCTGTTCAGCTTTTTGTGTTGCACCATCAATATAGAGCTTTAGGTCAAGAAAATGATAATTATGATGACACTGGAGTTTAAACTTTTCTAAAGATCCAAATTGGAAAAAGTGGGGTGGGAATGGACTTATTAATAATTGAGTTTTTATGATAAAAAAAAAACAAAAAAAACAAAAAAAAACAAAACAAAACAAAACAAAACAAAAAAAAAAACCTAAGTTTTTATGATTAAAAACTGTCATTAGAGAAAATGGGGGAATGATGAAAAATTGTAAAAATCATTTTTATAGAATATATACATATATAGATGCTTTTTAAGTTCTTTTAGGGACATGGAAACTTTTCTCTGAAACAAGCCAGGCCAATTTCAGGAACTGGCTGTAAAGAATGAAAGTCATTCAGGTGGTAAAAACACAATGACAGGGCTGTGGCTCTACGGCTGGAGCTAGTGAGAAATAGTTAATAGATAGTTGACAGGGTAGGGCAATGATATGGTAAAACCACATTTTTTGAGAAAAATGATTGTACTGAGTAATTTCCATGGCTATTAACCTTTCAGGGTGGGTTTCTCTGGAATGTTTTGCTATTCTTATGTTATGTATCCTTGGCAACCCCTCACCCCCTCCTCCCTCCCCTGGTTTGCGGTTTTCCTCTTTAAAAGACCCCTTAGCCCGCCACTCGAGGTCAAACTCTGCTCTTGAGAGAGCTCGTGGTTTGACCTTGGCGGGCCAACTTCCCTAATGCCTCTGCTGATTGCATCCAGGTATGGTTTCTTGTGATCTTTGGGTGGTCGTGATTACCTGAGACTTGAGGAAGGGTCTCCCGAGTATGGGGGTCTTCAAAACAAAACCTTAAATTTCTATTAATATAAAATACTTAAACAAAACTACTTTAAATTTTTATCAATCCCTGATCACAACCAATAACAACTTTCCACCTTAGATGATAACAACTATAACACATCAAGCAACCAAAACCACCCACCCCAACTTAAGGAATTGGAACAATGATCTTATGCATATTTGCTCCATGCTGAATTGGGGTGAAGAATTTCTGTTTTGGGGCCCCTAAGGAAAAAAATGGTTAGTCTGAAAAAAGCTAGCTGTAGCATTTATTGCCCAGTGTCTGTGCTCATCCAGTTCAATATTGTCTATCCAGTCTCTGGATTGTCCAGGCTCTGTGATCAATAAGGCAAAGATCAGTGAAGATGTGAGACCAAGAAGCATCACACAGCTAGCTCTGTAAATAAGCCCCTCTCACAGTCTGCTGAGTCCTATTTATCTCCCTCCAAACATCATGTGTCCTCCACGGGTCTTGCCTCAGCACACAAGTCTGTCTTAGTAAAACTCCACATGAGTCTGTCTCAGCTGACATCACTTTGACAAGCAGGTCTGAGTCTGCAGAAACAGCAAGAAGCCGCAGCATAACACCAAACTTTAAAAAAAAAAAAAAAAAAGATTTATTTATTTCATTTATATGAGTACACTGTTGCTATATTCAGACACACCAGAAGAGGGCATCGAATCCCATTACAGATGGTTGTGAGCCACCATGTGGTTGCTGGGAATTGAACTCAGGACCTCTGGAAAAGCAAGCAGCCAGTGTTCTTAACCTCTGAGCCATCTCTCCAGCCCAACACCAGAAGTTTTTAAAATGTGTTTCTCCCTATGCAGTCCTGACACATGGAGCTCAGCTACACAATGTAAGGTGAACCACCCAGTACATGTGTGTCTTTAGCAAAGAGTCCTTCATCATATGTCCTTTATGTGCTTTAGCAAAACATCCTTTACCTATGTTTGCTTCAGAAAAATGCAGGGAGCCAAACCCAGGAAATTACCTGCTGTTCAAAGAGAACCTCAGGAAATTACCTGCTGTTCTGAAAAGTCTAGTCAGTACAAGGTTAAGAAAGGACATTCACAGGTCTCAGGACCCAGGAACTTAAAAAATGTCTGGCATTTCCTTGGACAATGGGATGGACTAGGGCAATAAGGATATGACAGTGGACTGGTCTTAGACAATAAGAATTCAATAGTGGGATAGTTCTAAGCAATTACCCTCACCCAAACTTCCCGGTTTGCTGTGTCCTTATAACCTACCCCCAAAATTAAAGTTTCAGAGCTTGATCAGAACCCCAGGCTTGCTCTCATTCTTTGTGTCTCTTGTCCTTTCCTTTTTTCGCCCCTTCCCTAAGGTCTCGTTGAATCCCCTCGGGCTGGGGCAGAAAAACACTCCTTCAAGTGTTTACCCTACCAAAACATCATCTGACACAACTGACTTTCCAAAGAACCCTTAAGTTTCCACTTCATTTGGGTCTCTTCATGCTTTCAGTGGTTTCATTGATCTCTTACTTTTGGTATTTGCATTTTCAAATGTCAAGATTTCTATCAATGACTGTCTGGTTTCAGTGTCTAATATGGCTCTACTCACAGCTGAACCACAACCTCTGTAAGAATTCCGTAAAGGCTTTCTCTGGAACCCTGTATTATCTTAATAAATGTGGTAGATTCCCCACCCCCACCCTAGGCTCTTCAATAATATCCCAAGCTCTTAAAGTTGCAACATGACACTGTTCAATTACACCATCAGCAGACTGGATTTGTTCTTCACCAAGCAGCTGCACTTTAGTAACATTTATCCCCCTTCCTATATTTTGTCGTTCTATTTTTGTGGCAGGAGCCTCTAGCACAACATTCATTGTGATTGCTGTCCAGCTTCTAGAACGGCTGACACCAATCCCTTCCAATCTTGTGGGATAACCTTATGCTGTGTATTTAGCACTTAGCAGTTGTTTAGCATTTCTTTAACAAAAGGAGAATGTAAGCTGTATCACACAACAGCCTCTTTAAAATGCTTTAGATCTAGCGTTTCTATCGAACACCAGTTCAATTCATTATAAGCTTGGCCACCATCATTAGCAGGCATATGCTGCACAGACTGGGAAGGCTGAGGGTGCCTGTGTAGGCCCAAGCAAATCCTCTGGTGGTGTGCTTGGCTGAACACTATCCCATTCTACCTTTCCGATCTCCTGCTCTTCCTGGCCCCTAGTTTCATGGAGGTGCTCTGGGCTCCTGGCCGTGAAAGTGCATGGAGCAAGGCAGGGCAGCAGCTTGCCTTCCAGCCTCCTTTGCTTCTAGCTTTCATCATGCAGTAAATCCCCATTCTCACTCACCAAGCCTGGACTTTTTTCTCCTCCCATTTTTGGGGGCCCTTTGTGTTTTCCAAGCACTTCTACGTCTATCAGCAAACTCTCTAAGTTGTTGAATGAACTGCAGCACCTCTGCTGAGGAGTCTTCCTGAGCTACCATGTCTCGGGGTGCCCTTCCCTGAGATACCTTCTCCCCTCAGAGCTCTGTGGTTCCTGGGCTTCTGAGTCCCAGGATACCCTTCCATCTGACCAGAAACACTTACAATTTCTACATTCTTTATATTTGCTGTTTTTTTTTTTTTCACACTGTGACTATCCTGGTGGGCAGTGAGGTGTGAACATTGTTTAACGGTCTTCCTACATTTTTTTTTTTTTTACATTACAAAGGCTTCCCATCGGTGTGAAAATAAAATATTCTTTAGATGAAGTAAACAACAATCTGTATAAAATATTTAGTAAACAATTACTTAATGTTCCCAGTACTTCTGATTCACAACTGTCTGTAACTCCAGTTCCAAGGAACCAGACATCCTCTTCTCTCTCTCCCTCATCGTTTCCTCCTCCTCCTCTCTCTCTCTCTCTCTCTCTCTCTCTCTGACACACACACACACACACACACAAAACTAAACATAATAAAAAATATTTTTTAAAAATTCCAGTATCTCTGGTGTGCATTGTTTTTTGATGTTTTGTGTTTTACACAGGGTCTCACGTAGCCCAAGCTGGCTTCAAACTCTTTATGCAGTATAGACCTGCGAGCTGCATTCTTATAAATAACTGGGTTTAAGGTTGGTGCACATGGTTCACACCTGTAACTGCCATACTTGAGGGTCTAATGCAGCAACTCCCAGCCTGTGCTTCAGGACCCCATCCAGTGGAAACTTCTGCTTCTTTGGAAAGTCAGTTATGCCAAATGATGTTTCCTGGGAGCACACAGGTGAAAAGATGTCTTGCTAAAGCAGACACAGGAGAAAGGATGTTTTTCTGTAGCAGACACAGGAAAGAATACATGATGAAGGAGTATAAATATACCAGACAATGAGAAAGAAGCCTTGACTTGGTGTGTTCCACCTCACTGTTCTTCACTAAGGACATGCATGTATTGGTTCACCTTATATAACGTTGTTGAGCTCAGCTTGTGGTAACACCAACATTGAGAGAAACTTGCCCAAGAACTGCTTGTGAAGTTCCTGTGGCAGCTTGACACTATAGCGGCCTTGCCTCAGGCTGGTTGGCAAGCCTTTCAGTTTCTTCAGGATTCAACTACAGCTGCTGGTTTGTGCATTGTACCTGCCTGCCTAGAGGACTGGTCTGCAGCTGCTGATTCGTATTTGGTGTTTGCTATGGGACTGAACTGCTGACAAAGATCAAGCTTGCCCCCAAAGAACTATTGCTAAACAGGTCCACTTCCCCCACATCCTAATAACTTTTCTCTTCCATTCCCTCTGTTGGGTGGTGGGACAGAGGAAAGATTGAGAGCTTATTAAAATAGGTTGCAAAAAAAAATTATGCCTACAACCATTGGGGGTAGAATGACCCTTTCACAGGTGTCGCCTAAGAATGTTTGAAAACACAGACATCTACATTAAGATTCATAACGTTATCAAGGATGGATGTGTAAAGTAACAACAAAAATAATTTTACGGTTGGGGGTCACCACCATACGTGGAAGTGTATTAAAGGGCCACAACATTAGGAAGGTTCAGAACCACCATTCTAAAATATTGAGAATCTGAGGCCTTTGGTATACAGTGATAGCCCATCTCAAACAACAATAAAAAAACAAAAACCAAACTAGCTTTAGGGGATTGACAGACAGCTCATCAGCAAATCTCTTTATTTTTGTTTGTTCTGTTTTTCCAATATGCAGTTTCTCTGTGTATCTTTGGCATTCTGGAACTTACTCTATAACTAGGCTGGTCTTGAACTCACAGAAATCCGCCTGCCTCTGCCTGCCTCCTGGGGGCTGTGATTAAAGGCACGTGCCACTAGCTGGTGATAGACCTTATCCTTTTTTTTTGTTTGTTTGTTTTTTGTTTTGTTTTGTTTTGTTTTGTTTTTTTGAGACAGGGTTTCTCTGTGTAGCCCTGGCTATTCTGGAACTCACTCTGTAGACCAGGCTAGCCTCGAACTCAGAAATCCACCTGCCTCTGCCTCCGAAGTGCTGGGATTAAAGGCGTGCGCCACCACTGCCTGGCTAGACCTTATCTCTTAATGGCTGGTCTGTGTCCCCAGAGGTAACTTCAATCTTACACCCCAACCCCTCATCAAGTCTTAGGGGCACCACAACACTGCCTTCTGGGAATCCTAGTCGTCAGCTAAGAGTGCCTGTTGCTTTTGCAGAGGATCTGAATTCAATGAACAAAGGATAGGAGTGAAGCTGTATTATGGAGTTTGTGAGCCCTGGGAAAGACTCAATCCAATTACAAGTAAAAGATTTATTGATTACAGGCTAATTCTGAGCCAAACATGAGATCGCCTTGAGGAAGGGGTAAAGGGGCAGGACTTTTAAAGGGGGGAAACCACATGAAGACCTTCAATATCTATCTATACAAGCAAGTAAAAACTGTTTCGTTCTACCAAGTTAAGTGATTAAGGCAAGTCAGAACAATCCTTGGGTATCTGGGTACGAAAGTTACAGAAACATTTTTTAAAAAGCAATTATTACATTTTTGGGTGGTGTCACTGAGTCAAGTTTAGTGGGAACTTATCTTCCAGGGACGAGAGTCAGAAACAACTGGTTGGTGGGTACCAAGATGAACAGTATAAAACAGTATTTCTTTAGCAACTGGATGCCGTGTTCAGGTTTACAGAGCAGGAACTCTGAGACTTGTGCCGGGCTGGTTCTTGACTTCAAAAACCACCACCACCAACATCCCACGCCTCCCACTGTTAACAATGTTGTGTCTTCTTCCTGAAGAACTTCATCTGGGGACCAGCTTGTGACTTCCCTCTCACAGACCTTTCAGTGTCAGTCCCAAGTAGTCGTGAGGAGAAAGAGTGGTGAAAACAGCAGGGAATGTAGGTGGGTCACTGCCACATTGAATTACAGCAGCCCAAGCAAAGTAAGAGACCTGAGCCTCAAAGCCGGTGACACAGCCGCACAGCCTTATAGCCGCGCAGCCTCTGGTCCCAGCTTCTCGTTGTGCTTCCTCATCAGTAGAAACATCCCAACCCTTCCAGTCACAGCCCTCTTCCCCACCACCCGCGGTCTCTCCCTCTTTCCTCTCCTTCTCTCTGTTTCAACTCCTTCTCCTCCATTCACACACGCATGTACGCACGCACCCACGTAAGCGCGCTCCCACACATTCCTTCACACAGACACACAAAGTGCTCCTGTGCTCTTTACGAACCCACAGGCCTGACACTCCAGTAACAACTGGCGGCTTCTCTGTGTGAAATCAGGAGCTCCAAATTCCAGACATTTGTCTAGAGCCTTCCTCCACCGTCCTTGGACTTAGGCTGAATTCGGCTTTTCGAAGCACGGAGAGCCCTGCGGTGGGAGGGGTGTTATTAGTTGACTGGGACTGGACCATAAATTGTCTGCACCCGTTGTTTTCTGGGAAATGTAGTTCCAACCGAGGGTTCCAAGCTGCAGTGACTTATGGGAACTACAAGCAAGAGACCCAAATTCTCTTTCACATCTGCCACAATATCTCCTCTAAGCCCTTTCAAGGAGAATTCCTCTGGGCCAGATGGCCGAGATTCCCCCCTTCTCTGTCTCTCTCTATGTCTCTGTCTCTCTCTTCTGGAGGTAGGGTTTTTCTGTATAGTTGTAGCCTCCTGAAAATCTGCTCTGCAGACCAGGCTGGTTCTCACGGAGATCCATCTGCCTGGGATTAAAGGTGTGCACCACCAACTGCGGGCTACATCTTCTCTGGCGGATAGCTGCTCTAGTGTCCCCAGAAGTAGCTTCAGCTTTATACATGGTGGTCAAGTATTATACTGCTGAGCGCATGCATCCCTAGCCAAAGTTCTGTTCTTTTCCTGGGACTGGAGGAATTAGACACAATTACCTGTCATTTTAATTTCAGTATTACACTAGATGTCCAAATTAATGTGTAGGACTGCTAGTAAGAGGTACAGCGATTAAAACACTTAAAAGTCATTATTTTAAGATATGATTTGGATTAGATATTATAGTCAGAGAACAGTCCCCATTTCAAATTTTAAGGTGATGTCAGGCATACATATCTGTAGTTACGACAATGGGAAGAATGAGGTAGAAAGATGGAAACATCAGGGTTCGCCTAAAAGATGAATCTTGTCTCAAAAAAATAGAAAAATTTTAAAAAGGTAAAATTAGTCGTCCATTGGAAAACAGACATGTATTCAAGAATTACTGCTAGATGTAATGTCTCAGGTTTGTAATCCCAACTCTCAGGAGGCTGAGACAATTGGTCCAAGTTTCAGGCAAGATTTGTCTCAAAAACAAACAACGAAGTCAGGGCATGATGTCATGTCCCTTTAATTCCATCACTAGGATTGCTGAAGCAGGAGGATCTCTATGAGTTAGAGGCCAGCCTGATCTACATAGCAAACAAGCTCCAGGCCAGACCACCGGCCAATTCTACCTGGTAAGACTCTGCTTTCACAGCAGCAAAATCAACCAACAATAACAAAACCCACCAAGATTTGTGGCAGGGTGATCCATATTTTTAATCACAGCAAACAGGAGGCAAAGACACGGGGCTCTTAGGGTTTGAGGCCAGTATAGTCGACACTGAATTCTCATTATATTAGTGAGACAATATTTAAAAAACAAACAAACAAACAGAACTCCATAAAATTTAACCCAATATAATTGTTCATGATTGGCCCAACTGAGTGTTTGGAACTGAACAGAAAGTGCTCTTAAGCGCTGAACCATCTCTAGTTAGTTTCCTTTTTGGACACAGGTTCTTAGGTAAACCTTGACTTCAAACTTGCTATGTAACCGAGGCTAGCATTGAAATTCCTGATTTTCCTGCCTCTGTCTCCTGAGTTCTGGGGTTAGTTACAACATGCAATGATCAACCCGGGCTAATGCACTTTTAAATTAGTGGCTATCAAGTGTAAATAGATTAAATGTTCCAGTAAAGATAGGGCTGTCTTTACCCTATCCAGTCATTCCCAGTCCTAAAAGTCTTGTCTCGAATGATCCAAAGGCCTTGGAACACTACACTGGAGAAGCTCTTAAAGAGCTCTCAGACATCGGACAGTCAAGAGTTCTTTACTGAGAACGTGGTCTGTGGTGTCTTCTGGGAAATGTAGTCCTGAGCTGGGTCACTTGCTCGAGTTCTTGCCTCACTTCTGCAACTAGAGTAAAGATCCACAGCACCGCAGAGCCGAAACTACTTAAGTTTCAGACGCCTCAAGCCTTGGACCCTTGAGAAATTCCCCTTTAGAAGATTAATCGTACGTTCTCTCATTCTGACATATCTCTACTTCCTCTCTCGGACATTGAAATTCTGAGGACGCTAGAGCAGCACCGCCTTCTGGGAAATGTAGTCCACTATAAAAGCTCAGACACATGGCGGAAGTGGCTGGAGAGAGGTTGTTCCGGATCATCTCAGTGCCCTACCCGACCTAACCCGGTACTGTCCTGGTTGGTATTAGCCGGTCGTCCGAGTTCGAGGCCGTGAAGTCGCAGTTTATACTTTTGAGGTGAGTCTGCCCTTGGTTTTTAGGGACTTTGGGTTATGGAGCCTTAAGGCCTGTATTCGTTGGTCGCTGGCTGCAGGCTGGCTTTAGGGGACCCACCCGGTTTCCGGGATGGCGCTGAAGGCTTAAAAAGGTCTCCTCCGCAGGGATTAAGGCGGCGCGAGTATGATTGCATGGGCGAAAAGGTCTTTGGAAGATATGGATCGTACAGGAGGGTGAGAGAGAACGTGCAGGAGGTCATCAGAGCATGGGTGATAGGTGATCCTCTAGTCTTCCAACGCAAAGTCAGGGTGGAGGGGGTGTGGGGAGCGGAATACGTCTACTGCTTTCATGTCAAGTTTACTTGAAAAACTGGAGAGGAAAAAAAAAAGCTAAATAGTAGAGATGATATGGATTTCTGTGCTCAAGGTAGGTAAATCAGCGTGACTTTTAACTGTAGTTAGGAGTTAGATATGGTGACCCGCGTCTATAATTTCAGCACTTGAGCTGCGGAAGCTGGAAGTCAGTGACTTTGAGGACAACCGTCGGAACGTAGTGAGTTCTAGGCTACCGGGAGCCACATAGTGAAATCTTGTCTCGGAAATGAATGAGTGTGTAGAAATTGTATTTGAAAAAACGTAATTACTGTGGGATTCCTACTTTCCTGTCACACCCTCCGAGTAGGCATTTTAGCCTTGTTTAGGGAACTCTTAGAGAGTCTGTAAGTCTCTGTTCACTACCATTAGAGAAATCAGAACTTTAGTTCATGATTCTGGGTGATCCACTTCAGGTTCTAAAAAGACAACTTCCTCAGCTAAAGGTGTTTACGGCAGGAAACAGACATACTGCGTCTCTTGGTACTCCATCTTCACTCATCTCAGTTTATGGTTACAAACCCAGTCCTCAGTATGGTGGGTTTATAAGGTGGGGGCTTTTAAAAGGTAATTAATTACATGGGAGTAGTGCCCTGGCTTGCCTTCCCTAGGTGAGAGTGCATGCCGTACAGAGACTCCATCTGTGTACCGGGAAATCGGTTTTTCACTAGACACCAGATCTGTCCATGCTGAAATGGAGACCGCTCTGCCGCCACAACTGAGAAATAAGTTTATTGTTTATAAGCTACCTGTCTCTGGTTTTGTTTATAGCAGCTTAAATGGCTTAAATGGACTTTAATACTGCACCTGACCAGTTCCTGCAGGAACTATTT